>NC_056744.1:1564853914-1565021414 GCF_019279795.1 Protopterus annectens
TACGGGGTGTTACAATAACACATATGTGTTGTACCTTACACAATGGATACAACTTTACATGTCTCAGTATAGTCATGCCATGATGTCTACCCGGCTCAGACTGTTTACATATGCAAATGACAGTCGTGAAACACATCTGTACTCACCTGCATACCACTAACACAGGGGTGTCATCTACTCTGCCATGGGCCATGTTCTCCACATTACTGATGCATGTAGTACTCCTACATGGCGTTTGCAGTGGGCAGTGTGGGAGGAGCACTCCTGCATGTGTGCACACATGCCACATTGCTCAGCCTGGGCATCTGTGTGACCTCCACAGACTGGACACACACCGTGCTGTGGGACATAGGTCCTGTGCACATCCCACAGGGACACACTGTGTCACAAGTCATGTGATAGCTCCCTTGCTGGTAGGGTGACACAGACCCATGGTACCAGCACAGCGGAAGTACTGTATAGACATACAGTTGACATCCACCTCTGCCGTTCAGTGGACACTACCATGGGGGGGGCACTACTGTGTACATTGCACATGTGTTTACACACGGCCCTGCCGGACATCATTGTTGCACACATTGCACCGGCTACGGAACGTTTGCACATGGTTACTTGCTGTTCACTCCATTTCGGGTACCTATTCTGCTACTACTCTGTCCCATATGTGCAGGCCATACATATCCTGTTTATGTACATAACATTAGGCCATCCCTCCATCATGCATGCTATGCCTGTGATACTGTCTACGATTTCTGAACATATCCATCATGACAGCTTTGCATTACACATAATTGACATAGTCACCCCTACTGCGAGGGATACGTGCACGTCGTGCGCACATTCCGTATGACATCGACGGTATATGCCCATGCACATGTGTGCTGTGACACTATACATACATGTCCTATCCCCTGCTGTGGCACTTCATTGTTCGATATCCACTGACAGCATCAGCGTGGGTGGTGGCATTGTTCTGTGTTTGAAATCCCTATTGGGGACCTTGGGTTATCCCGGCTGTGTACATGTTGTCCCACTGCTGTGCACACGTTGTCCACAGTCGTTGGTATGCTCCGCGGCTTAGCATTACATAACCACCTTTCACCACTCTCTGCCTGATGGACAGGTATCTTTACTTACACACATCGTTCACATACAGTGCAGATTCGTCATACGTATCATGCGTTAAACACCAGTACATCTCGTGGCTTCAACATACCTTTCCGGCCTTTGCTTCTGTATTCGTCAATATTTTTCTCTTGCTTGCTTTGAATTCACTTTCTGTTCGGTATGAACATACGGTTTGAATATCCAGGGAGTCTTCCTTTTATTCGTCGTCACCTGAGGCATGTGGGTTCATCACGCCAATAGCTGTTCCTCGGTGTGTAGTTATGCGCATATCACCGGTGATCCTCCTCCATTCGTACGTTACGCGCAAAACTAGGCCATGGTTCATTCATGTGGCCGTTGGTTATTTGCACTACCTTCGTGGGGATGGTATGTATTGTATCATGTTTGTGTGACTGCATACGCTATGTGTGGTGTCAGGTACATATCGCTGTGGTGTTAGCCGTGGATTGTGTGTGTTGGGTATGGTATTTTGTTCGACATGTAGGAGTCCGTGTCCTGGCGGCGTCTGTCGATGGCGTTGTGCATTTCGATGTGTAACATAGCTGTTATATTCCTGTACACGACGGATGCAGGGAAGCATCTGCTGCTGCTAGTGTTTCCCACGCGGCTTGTTGCGGGTATGCCGCTGTCATTGACTGCCTGTATGTTTTTGCTACGGTTTCGGCTGGTATCCCTTTGATATGTGCGATGGGGTATATCTGCGGATGTGGGTGACGGGTACGGGGTGTGGGTCTTGCCTTTATACATACACGATATGCTTGTGTGTGTGCTCCATCCCTGCTTGGGGAGCTGCAGGTTACCTGTCTGTTGTTCTGGGAGTGTTTGTTTTGTTGATGTCGTGTGGTGTCGGTATCGCCTGCATGTGTGCTTCCTGCACGTATTCCTCCTTCACATCGGTTATATATCTGCGGATGTTCGTACGTGCCTACTATCCATTGGCATTTTGTCACTGATAGTTACGGTGATTGTGGTCCTGTTCTTGGGACGACATGTATGCTACCGGTTGCCTCCTATTCGTGTGGCGCTTGCTTACTTAACAGTCGTGGAACACACTGCGGTATTTACGTGACGGTACGTGGCCACGATCGGTGCCGGGATAACACAAGCGTATTTTCGCCGTACATGCCTGATGCTGTGTAACGTTGCCGACATGTCTTCTTGAGTCTACCATATGGCCGCCATACATGCGGTCATAGTTTGTACATGCGTCCTTTGCGTCTCCTGTTGGCTATGGTCCTGTGGTACATTCTGGGACATTTCCGCTTTGCATCGTTTTACGTCGCCACGCGCCTAGCCACTGAGGGGCTGTCAATACTACTTTGTGGGTACTGCTATACATACGCCTATGGTTCCTGTACTGTATGCCTACGCATGCTATTCCACTCCGCCTGTGACATGTCACCTACATACACATTTTACAGTGGCACACACATTACACACACACAGCGGAACACACGACAAACTCACCTCACACATACACATATTGCCGCCATAGCTCTCAACCTTCCATTTCCAAAATGAGGAACACACACCTTCATAATGTGTAACAAATGGGCAAAATGTGGAACACATACTAATGGCTTACTAACAACTTCAGCTAAGATGGTCATAGGATGGTTGAAATATGCTGATTTACTTACAAGGAAGAACCTTTAATGAATTAATATGATTAATTTCTATTTACCAGGATTTCATTTAAATAACTTCCTAACAATGAATGTGTGACAGACTATTTCAATGTGGAACTTTGAGGAACTTCGCGGAACATGAACTATTTTAGACCCCAAATGAGGTACGTTCCTCATAATGACGTACACTTGACAGGTATGATTGCCGCTTTCGCACCGATGGTTGAACACAATACCTACGTTGGCCGCATCGCCGGCGGCCGTGTGTACCTCCGCACTCATATCCTATGGATATGACACGCACATATCCCGTTACTGTACCGTGGCCTGGCGATCATCCCGACCCGCGGATATACATTGATGCAGGTTGACATTTCCATGGCTGGCGTTCCCTGCTCTGGCCACCCTCCCGGATGATCGGGTTGTCGTTCACTATGTTTACTATGTGTAGATATCACGTCTTACTTATCTGTCAACTTGCATCCCTGGGTTCCATATTGACCTGTTGTACTTTATATCTGTGTAAATGTACATATATTTCTACGTGTGTACTGATATCTATTTCCATATCTGTGTATGCACATAAGTACATATGTAGTCGACTTGCGGCGAAAGTGGCAGCATACGGCTACGCCGTCTGCTGTAGAGCCGGCGTGCGGTCGAGGTGTTGGCGTTCTATGCTCTGCTGGCTATTGGGTGCGCAGTGTTTGGGTGGTGCCTTTGTTGGAGTCACACATAGGTCCGCACATACGGTACACATTACGGGCGGACATGTTTGTGTGGCATCCATTTTACTGTGTGTGCAGGTAAGGAGGTGTCAGTCCATGGGGCCTACACTGTCAAAGTATGTGCTATGCGTTCCCTCTTTGCCAGGGCGTAGGCATATTGGCGCCTCCGTCTACCTACTGGGGCTGGCACAGTGTGTTCATGGCACTGAACGCCCTGTGCCTGTGCTTGCCTTGGCAGTTGTGGCGGGCTTGGTGGCCCTACACCATTATGTCCCTGCAGCAGCTGTTTCCGCAGAATCATATTGTGTAGCATACAACATACTATGAATATGTGGGCACATGTGCCTGGAGAGTACTGCAAGGCTCCACCGGATGTATCCAAGCACCGGAACCTTGATTTCAACATCCCAAACACACGCTCTATGATTATTCTAGTTTGTGCGTGTGCCTCATTATGGCGTTCTTGCATGTGTGTGTGTGCATTTCTGATGGGTGTCATCAACCACGGCTCCAGTGCGTAGCCAGCATCCCCCACAAGGTGACCTTGTGTGATGTCCCCCCTGGCGAATACCTGATACAGCTGTGAGGCATGCCAGATATGGGAGTCGTGGTAGCTTCCAGGGCTGCCAGCACACACATCCATGATAATGCCCTGCGCATTGCACATGACCTGGCAATTGATGGAGGGGTATCCCTTGCGGTTTATGTAGCGTCTACCCTGCTCCCCGGGTGGTGACTTGATTTCTATGTGCGTACAGTCTATCGCACCCAGTACCTCCGGATATTGTGCCACACAGTGGAAGCGGCGCATATTGCTAGCCAACTCCTCCTGAGATCTGGGGAAGTTTATGTACTCATGGGCATAAACAACATGGCATCCAGGAACTGGTGTAGTACCCTGGATGCTGATGCCTGTGAGATGCCCATTATATCCCCGGTTGGCCTTTGAAAGGTACCTGTAGCCAGTATTCGCAAGCTCACACATACCTTTGTGTCCACTGGGATGGGCTCCCCTCTGTTGTCTCTTGTTCTCAGGCGTGGCCGGCACAGCTCCACTATTTGCTGTAACGTGTCCCTGTCCACCCTGTAGCACTCTACTATCTCCAGGTCTTGCAGCCCCTGGTAGGTCACCCTTGGTCTGAACACTCTCCTTCTCCTGTGAGGCCTACGGTAGTTGTCGGCACCCTCCTCCGCAACTCCGTCTGTCTCTAACACATACCGATTCATCACGGCCACGGCGGCACCCAACATATACATATTAAAAGTTCCCCGTGTGTTTACACCCTACGGTGCGGCGTTTGGGAAATCGCGCTGTGTGTTATGTGCATTCACACTTTATAGTGTTGTGCTGTACACCCGGTGATGTCATTGGGTGTGTCTGTGCGACCGTATCTGTGGATTATCTTCCGTGTTTTACCGTTGCAACTGCAACGCTGTTGCCTTTGGTGTTACATTGCCCTTGCCTGCATTGGCTTAGCTTTGCATCTTGCCTTACTGTTTCTGCACGTTGCACCTACTATTGCCTGCAGTGCATCCTGCAGGCACATGGCATATGTTGCACTTTGTCTGCCGCCGTTAACCTACCTCTGTACTTGCCTGTGCTATTTCAGTTCTTTGCTCTTTGCATTTCAACTACATCCCCTACTATCTTTGCATTCCTATGCCTCCCCTTTCCCGTTTTGCAGGAGTCTGCATGCAGAGTTGTCAGCTGCCGCCGTTTGCCCTTCCTGGATTGATTGGTGTTGATTGCTCATTACGGCTCCAATTACACTGCTTCCGCATTTCCTCATATTCTCCGCATTACCTTCCTATATCCGTGTTTGTTGACGGGGAGGCCGTCACATGACTGGGTTGGGGAACGTAGTCATCCTCATGCACATGCATCTGTGCGCGCATTATGTACTCTCAGCGCATCTATTTCCTCACACGCCGGTCCTGCTGCTGTGATGTGCATTGTACAGCCCATGTTTGCTGGCCTCCAATGTGCTTCCTCCTACAGTGGCACACCCCTCTGCGATTGACATGTATCCCGTGTAGGCCACTCCTCGGTGTACTACCGCTGCGCCGTTTGCTCCATCCTTACACCGGCGGCGGTTTTGCGATTCACTATTATCTGCCTAATTTGCATGGCATTGACTGCTAATACATGGTTACGGCGCCGAACACTGCCGCCACTCCTTGACAACACTTGCGCTGGGGTTGAGGCTTTCCATACATACTATGGTGTGTGGTGGCTGTGTGGCTGATGTGTATTATACAGCTCTTTTAGGACATTGTCATATTATTTGATTGCTTTGCACCTTCTGTGCACATATCCGGGGGTTCTGCTGTGGTTTCTACGTACATACCATTTATGTCATTATTTACATTTTGTGCATGTTTTCTTTGGACATTCTTGGTGCCTTTCGCCATTGGCATATTGCACCTGTATGATACCTGACGTTGACAGCCTTCCGTTACTCCTTGGTCATGTTTGGGTAAATGTAAACCGTTTTTTTTGGTTTACATTGCCGTGCCCTTACGCTACGCCTGCCCCACTTCGTGGATCGCTATTTGCCTTCATTTGCATGGTGCAATACCGCACACAGTGTGATTAGCATACCTACGCCGGGGGCGGCGCAGGTCCGGCGCACGCCGGTAGTGCACGTGGGATTGATTCATACCTGAATCGCTCGGTAGCCATATTTGGCTTTATAATGCCGACGCTATGCGGGCGCCTGGCGCAAGGTTCATGAATCCCGGGGGTAACATGGTTTGGTGTAAATTAGTATAAAAATATAATTTCTAGCAATAAGTAGGTGATAATACAACTTTGTCATATAAAATGTGATCTAAGTTTCAGTATGCTGGAAATTGCTATTTGCTCATAACCTCGAGCCCCAAACATGTTGACCAGTTTTTCCACCTCTAGTTTGAATAGATCAAAATTTGAACACATACGGGCAACTCGCACCATTTGCCCTTTTACTATGTTCCTCTTCACAAATATGGGGTGGCTACTTGAAAATTCCAAGTAGTCATTGGGAAATGTTGGTTTTCGATATCCACATGAAGTGAAACTTTTAATACTCTCTTCTTTCATTAGTTTCACATCTAAATAATTGATGGAAGAATTTCCACTGTCACCAGTGAATTTAAAGTAATTACAAATTCCATTCAAATAGTCCAAGAATGTATCGTGTAAGTCACCACCCTTCCATAAAATAAAAACATCATCCAAAAATCTGAGGTAAATTGACCAATTTCCATTGTAAGGTGACCCAAAAATGTACTCTGTTTCCCATTTAAACATAACAAGGTTGGCAAACAGTGGGGCACAACTGTTTCCCATAGCTACACCCCTTGTTTGTCGGAAAAACTCACCACCAAAACAAAAAAAGTTGTTTTTAAGAATCACTTCCATCAATTCCAAAATGAAGTTGATCATACTGTGGCTCTAACTAGTTTTTTCCCACCAAAACATCATAAAAGAACTCAAGCCCCTTGTCATGTGGTATTGAGGTAAAAAGGTCAACCACATCTATGGTGGAAAAACTGACATTTTTGTCGTAGTACTGTCCCTTAATCCTCCTGAGAAAATCCCATGAGTCAATTAAAATATGGTCAATAGGTGCCAATGCCTCTCTGACCATACGGTCAATAAATACTCCTAGTGGGTAGGTAATACTGTTTGGGCCAGAAATTATGAGCCTGTAAGGGGGGTCATAAACATCCTTATGTGTTTTAGGAATACCAAAGGCTATGGGGATAGTAGGATGTTCAACATTCAAAAAATTGAATACCTCCTCATTAATTGCACCTTGGTATAGTGAATCCTCCAACAGTAATCTAATCTTTCTGTAAGAAATGTTAATTTCGTTCCTAGAAACACATTCATATTTTGTTTCATCTTGCAACATGCTAAAGATTCTATTGTTATAATCCTCTATGTTTACTATTACCATGCCCCCTCCCTTATCCGGTTTCATGAACCTGATATCGGTGTTACCTCTGAACCTATCCAAAAGACACTTCTCTGTCTTACTTAAATTGAAAACTTTTGACTTGTGCTCACTAATCTTCGATAAATCTCTTGAGAGCATACATTTTCAAAAGAATTTAATAGAGGGTGTAGTGGAGGGTTGAAACAACTCTTTTTCTTAACACAAACATTTGTTCTTTCCTTAGTGTATTGTGAGTCTTTAAATAAGAGTTTTAAATTTAACTTCCTCACAAACAATTTTAATTCAATTAATGTGTCGCAAATATTTTCCTTAAAAGCTGGAACAAATTTAACCCCCTTCATAAGCAAATGAAACAGGTCTCTATTAATTTCAACCTCATCGTAGTTAAAAATGTTAAATCCCCTATAGGTGTAAACTATACCGTTGGTTTGAACAACAATTGTTTCATCTGTTCCTGGGTCACAGCAATTAAAATCATCTAAACCTGATGGTAACTGTTCTTTCTCCACACGTTTTGATTTCTGTAGCTGTTCCATCTCCCACCCCCGCCTGTTGCCCCTAAAAAACTACTATTGTCTTCCCTATGTTTGTATTTGTCCTGGAGCCTTGCTGATCTTCTAAGGGGTGGGTAGTCAGAATCATATGTATTATTAATATTTTTTTAAATGTTACACTGAAACTTCAAAACATGTTTTTCATTGTATTTTAGTTAAACTACAACACAGAATGCAAAAACCACACCTCACTATCAGAAAATGTTCTAGATCAAAAATTAAAAATATGTTTAAAAAGCTGATTTCTATTAAACGTTATAGGGTAGCCATATTAATATAACATACATGTGTTTGCTTGTCATAATGTTAGAAGTCAAAAAGAAACAGTCTGCACCTAAGTCATTACTTATCTAATCACCATTCACTTCTTGGCCTCATTATTACTACCCATCTCAACAATTTCTTCTCTATCTTCATTTGGCCACCCACATTTAGTGATCATTGCCCCAACACATTCTCTCTACAAAATCTACAAGTCAAATCCCCTCCCTGGTTAACATCTTTGCTATTATTGCTTGGTGCCCAGTGCACTCCCTTTCTAATGATTAACATTGTAGTCAGTTAACTAACAGACTTACAATTCCCACTTCAGGACACCCACACCCTGGTGCTCAAGGCTAGCAAAAGAACCAGATACTGACTGGCTCACCAAAAACTTAAATCCTTAATGAATCTATGTGATGAAGCCTGGGAAATGTGGAAACAAACACCCTACTCCAAACCACCTTGTCTATTACAAAACTCTGAGGACCTTTACCAAACAGGCCACACATAGTCTCAAAATCAAACAACTAAAACCTGAACAAACCTCCCTTCTTCACTTCCTAAACATTTCTGACAGGAAGCCAACAAACTAATAGGAATAACTTCCCCAATTAATTACCCAGTTGGGGATAAATAGCCTGCCCATCAGGTGATCTTTCATCATTTGAGTTCCCAAAGAATTCTCAAGCCTTTCCACATCCTCGTGCACTCACAAGGCAGTCACACAGCAAAAACAGTCCGGCCCCCGATTACATTCCATGTTTTTACTTCTGAAAAATCATCTCCAAGCAAACTGTACCCTACTTGAATAGATGCCTATGGACTCACTACCTGGCTCTGACAATGTCTGCCCTTAATTCTTGTACCACTATAGAAATGTCACCACCACTCCCTTAAACACATTTACAACCTTTGCCACACCACTAATATTGGAAATCCCCTTTTTGTCAGACTAATATCTTGGACTTGGTATTAACCAATATGAGTAACCACTGCAGTATCCATGCAGTATCATCCTCCCTTGTAAGATCAGACCATAAAGCAGTCACATCTGAAGTCACCATCTCCCCAACCCAACTCTAGCTAGGGTCAAACAAAAAAAATTTCCAAAGCTGATTACAGCCTCCTGAGAGATGGTATAGACAGCCTCACAGCCCCCTCCCCCTCTAGGAACTGGCACCAATATCCAAAACTATACCAAATTACTATACATTTATATAGATGCATGGAATCAGGAATACCTGACAGGAGTAAATCATCCTCCACAAGGAAAAGCAAACCTGTCTGGTGGACATCTGCAATAAATAAACTCTATAACAAAAGAAAAAAATTGCTGTCAGGACCAGGAAGAAGCAGGTGCCCAAATGGAAGCAATCTTTCCTTAGCCTAAACAAGCAAATAAGAGGACTAGTGAAATCCTCCAAAGCAAATTCCGAGTCCAGATTGGCCTCATCTACTAGAGACAATCATAAGGCCATTCTTCACATATGTCCGTAATCTCAAAGGTAGCACCCAGATCTGTTCAGCACTGGTGGTCAAGGACACCACATATACAAATGCCATAGATATAGTAAACTTGCTGGCTGACAGATTCAGCTAAAATTTCACCCCTTTGTCCCCCCATCAGTAAATCAGGACATTCCCAGTACCTGCCCCCTTCCTCTTATATCAGGTCATCACTGCTCTCTCAAAGGCAAAAAATACAGCCTTCATGGGACCCAATAACATCCCAGGCTGCATCGTACATGAACTCAGGCAGGAACTTGCAACACTATTAGGCACCCTATTCAATCAAAGCCTGAGTACCGGCTTTGTCCCAGCTGAGTGGAGGACAGCCACTGTCATCCCTCTACACAAAGGTGGAGCGTCCACTGGTCTGGGAAATTACAAACCCATCAGCCTAACTAGCCTGACCTGCAAGGCCATGGAACGGATTATCATGAACCTCATTAACAAGGACATTGGCAACCTCCAAACACTCGATCCCACACAGTTTGGCTTCATCAAGGGGAGGTCATGTCTGTTAAATTTGGTCGACTTTTTTGAGGCAGTCTCCAAAACCATGGATGAGGGGAAGACAGTGCACACTGTTTACCTTGACCTCACCAAAGCCTTCGACACTATTCCCCACTCAGGCATAATAGATAAACTCTTTCAACTAAGCATTAATCCATATGTTACCAGATGGGTAGCTAACTGGCTCACTGATAGAACCCACTTAGTCAAAATAGGAGAGGCCATCTCTAGCAGTAGACCCGTATCAAGTGGTGTACCCCAGGGTTTGGTCTTGGGGCCTCTTATATTTGGGATATACTTTTCTGAGGTGCAGGCCAAAACCAGTGGGCTATGGCTGACCAAGTTTGCAGATGACTGCAAACTGGGAGCTGTCATCAATTCCCTTAGTGACATGGACATCCTCCAAGAGGGTCTCACCCAAACAAATGACTGGTGCCAGAAACATGACCTCAAGCTGAATATAAAAAAATGCATCATCATCCCCTTTGGGGAGAGTGATGCCCCCCACAAATTATCACATTAATAACAATGTCCTAAGCACGCAGTCAATCATGAGGGAGTTGTGCACCCAAATTGATATCAACCTGACTTTTCACAACCATGTTGTTTCCATTGTACGGAAAGCTTTCTACATGGCCCACCTCATAAGTACAAGTATCTCATCCAGGGACAAGAAGGTCATAACATCCATGTATTCTTCCCTTATAAGGTCCATTATTGAGTACAACGCCCCATTCAGAATGTACCTCACAAAGCACATGCAGCAGCTGGAGAGACCACAGAGGTTCCTCACCAGGAGAATCCAGGCTCAAAAATCTACCATACACAGATAGGCTAAAAGCCCTATCCCTCTACTCTGTTTCATATAGACTCCTCAGAGGTGACCTTTGACTGGCATTCAAGACAATCTCAGACCCCACCTTGATGTAACTGCTGCATATACATAAGTCAAGCTCCACTTGAGTAACCTGCACATGCAGCCTCAACCTGGTCTGTGACATCAATAGGACTTCTTGGTGGAACAGATTTGTGTCCCAGAGACTCCCCCACCTATGGAATAGACTCCCTCTCCATGTCAAGCAGAGTATCGCTTTACCCCTTTTTGAAGCACAACCTGGATAACTGGATGGGAAAAAGAAAATACATCCCTGGGAATCCACCTGTGTTCTGCTGGACATGGGCATCTGGTGCTGATTTGTCTATGCATGGGCTAAACTCTTGGCTAGGCTTATAAGGACATCAAGGCCAATAGCCTAGTAACTTCCTATGATCCTATGAATACCAAAAGAAGCCAAACTCTTTTCTTGTAGCCACTTCTGCCCCATCTCCAGCTTAGCTATTGTTGATACAATTCATGAAAAAAAAATTTCATTTGTAACCAACTTATCACTTGCCTATGAAAATATCACCTGACTCCATCACACAAACAGATTCTGGGCTGGTAGGAATAAAATCACTGCTCTATGGGCACTGAATGATAGCATCTTAACTAATATGAGTAAAAGAAATCTTAACTGGAGCTCTGTACATTGACTTAACCCATCTCTTTGATATGGTCAACCACCCAATTCTACTTCCCCATCTGCAAAAAATTGGGATCATTTCAGGTAAATATAACAACTAGTCTTTCCAACATCATATTATTTGGGAAATTGTTTATAGGTTCATAGGTAGGTACTAGGCTATTGGCCCTGAGGCCTATATAAGCCTAGCCAAAAAGGTTCCCTGGCTTTCGCCACCCAAGAAAATTATTTTCCTGTGCCCCTGTCAAGCAGTGCCGCAGAAGTGATCCCCGGGGTGAATTTTCTATTTCCCATCCAGTCGTCAAGATTTTTCTTAAAGAGGGCCAATGAGAAGCTTTGCTTGACATGAATGGGTAGTTTGTTCCAGAGTATGGGAAGTCTCTGGGACAGGAATCTATCCCTCCAGCATGTTCTGTTTATTGTGGTGACAAAGTTTAGGTCCCTGGAGCATGTGGTTCAGAGAGATTGGGATTTCTGTAAGTGTAACATGTCCAACAGCTCTGGGTTTGACATAGCTTTGTATGTTAGGCAGAGATCGCCTCTGAGTAGGTGATATGCTACGGAGTAGAGCTGGAGGTTTTTGAGACAGTCTGTGTATGGCATCTGTTTGAGGCTGGTAATCCTCTTAGTGAGGTATTTCTGTGGCCTTTCCAATTGTTGTAGGTGTCTTGTGAGATACATGCCAAATGGGGCATTGTACTCTATAATGGGTCTGATGAGGGATACGTAGAGAGGAACAACAACCTCCTTTTTTTCTAGAGGAGAAGCCTTTTGTGATGAGGTGTGCCATGTAGAAGGGTTTCCTGACTACTGTGGCAATGTGGTTATCAAAGGAGAGACTACTGTCCACCTGTGTCCCAAGGTCTCTTATCACACTTTCAGTGTTTAGTGAGCTACCGTCTATGTAGTAGTTCATGGGTACCAAGTTTTTCCCAAAGGGGATGACAATGCACTTCTTGGCATTGAGCTTGAGGCCATGACTTTGACACCAAGCATCTGTCTCTGTGAGGCCCTTTTGTAGAATGTCTACATCATTAGGTGATTCTATTATGGCTCCCAATTTGCAGTCATCTGCAAACTTTGTTAGCCAAAGACCTTCTGTGTTGGCCTGCACTTCAGAGAAGTAGATGCTGAACAGGAGAGGACCCAGAACCGAACCCTGTGGTACTCCACTCACCACTGGTCTGAAGTCGGACTTGGAGTCAGCTACATTTAGTGTGTGGGTTCTGTCAGTGAGCCAGTTGGCCACCCATCTTGTGACATAGGGATTTATGCCCAGTTTAGTGAGTTTATCTATAATTCCAGAGTGAGGGATGGTATTGAAAGCCTTGGCGAGGTCAAGATAGGCTGTGTGCACTACCTTGCCCTTGTCTACAACTCTAGTGACTGCTTCAAATAAGTCACTCAGGTTTAGTAGACATGATCTACCTTTTACAAACCCAAACTGAGTGGGGTCCAGGGTTTGGAGGTTACCTATGTCTTTGTTTATAAGCTCCAAGATGATACATTCCATGGCCTTGCAGACCAGGCTCATCAGGCTAATGGGGGAGGTAGTTTCAGGGGTCCATGGTGGCACCCCCTTTGTAGAGTGGGATAACTGTTGCTGTTCACCATTCAGTAGGCACATAGCCTGAGGTGAGGCTATGATTGAACATGGTACTTAGGTGGGGTGCCAGTTCATTCTGTAGTTAGTGCAGTATGCAGCCTGGGATGTTGTCTGTTCCCATGGATGCTGTGTTCTTGGCTTTGGGGAGTGCCGTCTTTACTTGTTCAGCCATGATTACAGGGACTTTACATTCTTCCAGTATTAAGATGGGCCCTTTTGAGGGTGAGACGGGAGTAAAGTTAGCACTGAATCTATCTGCCAGGATGTTGGCAGTATCTGTTGGTTCTGTATATTTAGTGCCATTGTGCTGTAACTCAGAGCAGATCTGAGTGTTGCCATTGAGACTCTTGACAAAGCTGTAGAATGCTTTGTGGTTGCCTTTAGAATCAGTAGTGATTTTTTTCATAATTGGCTTTGGAGGATTTTATGAGGGATCTCAGCTTCTTGCTGAGGCTGACCAGGGAGTTCCTCCAGTCTTGGGATGTTACTCTTTTTTGCAACAGCTTCTTCCATCTGTTGTAGAGTTTGGCAGGGGACCACCAGATTGGCTTCCTTTTTTTGGAGGATAGCATCTTGGTTCTGTTGGGGATGGTACAATCCATGCACTCGTGTATGTGCTTATACAGTGCATTTGTGTAAGATTCAGCAGTCGTACCTCTATTTTCCGTCTACATGGGTGTTGTGAAGTTTGCCACTTCTGTCTTAAGAAGCATGAACTTGGCTTTGGAGTAGTTTTTGACAATGGTTTCTTTAATGGGGGTGGGGGGGTGGGATATGAATGTCTAGGGTGATTAGCTTGTGGACAGATCTGACCAGTGAGCAGCTGACCTCTGGTGTGAAACACCGGTTACCCATATTGGTAATGACCAGGTCCAGGATATTGCTGCCCCTGGTGGTGGTGTGGACAAGCTGATCCAAGGGGTTGGAATTTATGAATTCCAGAAAACACTGAGCAAATGAGTTGGTACATGAGTAGTTTTCCCAGTAGATGGTGGGGTAGTTGAAATCGCCCATAATTAAGGTATTGGGTTGTACCTTAATATTTTCCAGTATCTTAAGAAATGAAGAGTGGGAATCCTGGGGCATGGTGGGGGATCTGTAACAAGTTACAACCTGGAATGCAGTCTTGCCCAGTGTTAGTTGCACTTGGATAATTTCGGATGCATTATGTTGAGCAACTAGCCTGGAGGTGTGGATATCCTTAATGAATATGAACACGTCTTTGCCTTTAGTGTTTCAGTCCAGGTTGGGTTGCCGAAAGGTGTCTATGAATTATAGCCTGGTAATGCAGGGGTGCTCTCTGGAGCCTTGAACCAGGTCTCTGTCACTGCGCAGATGTCGATGTTCTCCATTTTAAGGAGTGCCTCAAGTGAGTGCATTTTGAGGTTTAGACTTCTAACATTGAGTAGCATTACCCTCAGAGTTTGCTTGCTTGTACCTGTTACAGTGGTGAATTTAGCATTTGAACCTTGCTTAAAAAAGGCACTATAGGGGTGGAAAGAGCCTTAGCCAGTATCCGGAATCCCAGGGGCAACAGGTGTGGGCCATGTCTGGCAAAGCTTCATGGTCTGTCAACCATGTCATCCCAGGCAGACAGATACTGGATCCCCTTAGAATGACACCAGAAGCTTAGCCAATTGCTGAAGTCAATCATTTTGTCCTTGTACTGTGGTATCATTCTGGGCAATGGCAGTATGTTACTCAGGGCTGGGGTCATACGTGCCTGGGCTACAAGATCCGAGAGCTCCTCCATGTCTCTTTTCATGTAGTCCAGGGAGGTACATCTCAGGTCATTCACATCAACATGGACAATGACAGAGTCATATTTGTACTTGTTGTGGAGTGACCTGAGTGAGTGCATTATGTGGCAGATCCTGGCACCCAACAGGCAGTTGACAGTAACTTTTTCCTTGTTTAGCCTGGTGAGTGGGACATCAGTGTGCCTGACTATAGAGTCACCTATGACTAGTGGGCTGAGGTTGAGTGGCACACTGATTTTGTGGGCTATGTGTCATTTGTGTAGTGTTGGGGGGTGGTGGTTGTCTCTATTGCTTGGACATATTTTTATTGAGACCCTCCCTGAATGTGGGTGTGTGCTTTGTGTTTCTATGTGTGGGTTTTGGTATTGTGTGTTTTAAAGGACTATATGTTGAGTGTGGTATGGTGCAGGTGTTAACCTACTCCTCTTGACTGTCTAGTCCAGTCTTGACTGGAGAGAGCTTGGCTTCCATTTTGACTATATAAGTGTATCTCTCACAGGTTGTAGTGTTGGGTGGTAGGAGAGGGTTGTTGGTCTACATGAGGCAATTGCTGCATTTCCCAAAGATGCCCAGATTCATCAGGTGGACAGGAGAAAGCACCGGGAGCTGACCCATGGGCATGCCTGGATAGGTGCTTATTAATTTAAGTACCAAAAACTGTTTTCCTCTTGACAAGTGAGGAAAGTCGAATGCTGTAGTAATTTCTAGTTTATTTAGTGCTTACGAGTTTTGAGCAAGTGCTGAGCACAAGGAAACAATTTTGAGTGCTGAAACTAAAAAAAAAGGCTAGTTCAAGCTAAAACTAGCTAATTTTAGCACCAATCCCAAGAAGACAAGCAGTCCACGTAACTGCACTCCTTCACTCACCAGGAGAAAACAGAATCACTAATCCCAAGATGACTACTGAGAGGCAGAATGTGGGCTCCTTAATAACCGGTGGTCTTGCAATAGATGCTTAAAGGTAATATGAAAAAAATGGTTTATCCTAGACACTGCAGTGTGCACTAGAGGAGTTAGATGTGAAAGTTGGTAACAATTTTTACCTGTCTAAAAGTTAAGTTTTAGTGGAGAGTCGCTATTTTTAAAACAGCAAGGTAGATTGAAAGGGGTGGTTACTTTTGTATTCTGGTACTATGGAATACAGTAGGATGGCCAATAAATTTAAATAGTTGAAGGGGAGTGATTTCACAAAATGATAATTTTGTGCTTACTCACACCAGCCAGTAAAAGCAGAGAGGAAATGAGATATATGGTTAAATTAACATAATGTTCTACCGAGTAAACACGTTTAAATAAATAAATAAACTATTGTGAATTACTGTGAATTTAAGGGAAAAACAAATGCCAGCTTGAAACTCCAGAAATACATTTTTTTCAGTGTATCTTGGTATTCTCTGCTATATTAATGCACACAATCATTCTAAGTACTTCTTATTTCATTTTACTGTGTTTCACCACAAAACAGACGATTAGCCACCATGGGGTCACATAACATGAAGATTCCAGCATGTAATCTTGTTTCACAGCTTCTTTCTCTCTTTCCCAGAATCCATTTCAAATCCACTATACATGATTTATGATACAAACAAGGAAGTGTGTATAATAACGGGGTTCACATAAATATAACTTGCCAGAATAAATCTTACATGAATACAGTAATTTCTTTGCAAAGGTTTAGAAATGCAGCCATATTAAAGCAGGTTTATATTTGCATTTTATATTTCATATTTTACATGCACTTTCAGTAAGTGCAGTTTTAATAGAAAGGAATGTTTCTGTGAAGGATACAAATGAAGTCAGTGAAATAACCTTTAGGCCAAAGGAATGATAAAGATGAAGGCAAGGATTCACGAAGCCTCCGTGTAAGAGTTATAACTCTTACACGGAGGCTGCAGTTAAACGGAGTGATGTCAGCATGCTTTGCATATTCATGAGAGCATGCTGAATCACACCTAAGTCTAACACGGTCCATGTAAGACAGTAGGGGGCGTGTCCGTAGGCCAAGCCCTGCAAGCGGACACGCCCCCAGAAGTGTAAAAGTGCCCAAAGTAAACACCCACAACAGAGTCCACGGAAATGTGAATAAACACAACACAACACATGCCCCCACAGACTATGAACATAAAATATATAAATGAACATGTTATATATTTTTTTTAAATTGTAAAGATGTTTAACCGTGAGTGTGCTCATTTGCGCGGGCGTGCCCATAGCGCAGCTACAGTTAGCAGTCAGTGGGAAAGCATATAAGAACTAAATATGCAAAGTAAGCCAAGAAGCAATAGCGTAGCAGTAGAGATGTTGGCTGACGAGCAGGCATTCATGGTTCGAGCCCTCGCAACACCAATTTTTATTTTTAGCAAAATAAGCACGAAACAAGTCCCTGACAAATATGTACACATAAAACCACATTTTATGTAAAATGTAATGAAATAGCCCATTTATACTGAAGAAATGTGAGGTAACAAAAGAATAAAAAATGCCAGATGTGCCCATAGCTGAGCTACAGTTTAACAAGGTGAGTGCATCTGCCCGTAGGTGAGCAGTGGTTTAACAGGTGCAAAATAAGTGCCCGTAGCTGAGCAGTGGTTTCACACACTCAAACTGTGTGCCCCTAGCTGAGCTGAGATGACTATGCGTGCTGATAGCCAAATGAGGCTTAAACCAGCGCACCCCATTTGCGCTGAGCTACGCACCGCACCAACAAGCTAACCGACGGGCAACGTTGAGCAAGCTGTAACAAAACTGCCTTTACACAGACACACCCCTAGCCTGTCTAGACAGTCAGAAAATATAAAAAGCAGTGGCCAGGTTTGAACCCAGAATACCATGCACCATGGTCAAGGTACTGAACCACTAAGCTACGACAGAAGTACTTAGGAATGCAGTAATAGCACATATATAGGAATGAATAGAAAGTGGAGCATGACAAAGCAGGTCTTGTGAAGTGGATACAATTCCAAAATGGCCAATCACAGAGAAGTACAGGAAAAACGGCATATATAAGCCCCATAGGTGGGAATACACAGCATAAACGATTGTAGAACTGACTTGCAGCCAGAATGTCAGGTGTAGGTGAGGGTAGTTGCTTTCGAGCACAGAGGTGGGGCATTGAGGAGCCCAGATACATATTCTGGCTCCTAGTCCACAATCATGAGGCCCAACTCATGCAGGGCCAGGTCCTGTGGGGAGCATATAGGGCTGAGGCATGGGACCGGTTGGCTCATGATCTTACCAGTGCCACAGGGATTCCAAGGACTGGTGAGCAGGTCCGTCACCACCATGCGGACCTGAACAGATGCAAGCAGGACCAATTGAACCTATGGATACAGGAGTCCCGGCAAATGCCCAATGCCCCACTACTGAGTAAGTTACATTTAATTATGTATTTAAGAAATTAAATTAGCTGATATTATGGAGATGTGTATTCCAATATTACTCCATTTATATTACAGCTGCAGGTGTCCATTCTGTGAACCGACGAGCCTATGGCGATAGGCTGGTGCGGTTGCACCACCAGGCAGGTCAGTAATCCACACCCAGTAACTGTAAAGAAATATAAAAGTATGACAGTTAGCAAAAGAATGCAGTGTAGTCACTAACTAATAAAATGTGCAAGTAATAGTGTAAAAGTGTTTGCAAGTATTGCTTGATTACAAACTGTGTTGCAGTCCGAAATCCCAACAGAACAGTGAAAATGTATGAAATAAATTCTGAAATAAAGATGCCCCACCTATAATATCGTAGTGCATATCATAGCCTAGAAGTAAGTACCATCCTGAATAGTAAAATGAAAACAAGTGAGAGGGTGTGAGAAAGAGTCATGAATCCACCAATAAAGTAGTAATAACCCCTGTATAAAGTATACTGCAGTTAGTACAGAATGAAATGAATGTGACAAGTAGAACCAAACTGCAAAATGTGTCCAAAGTGTGGCTGCAGCTGGAATGTGTATCCCAAAATCTGGATATGTTGCTCTCAGTCTGCAATATGCAGATAGTATGATTGTCTGAAATATCAAACATCCACAGTTGTCTATAGCTATATAAAGCAAATGTAGCAGGATGATGTTGCTGAACAAAGCCAGATATGAACGTGTATGAATAACAATAAAATGTATATTGATGTAGCGTGAATAGTCCTATCACCAAAGTGAAGTAGTCATCATATAGGAAACTGTAGTTAGAACAGTAGTGTGTATATATCTGTAGCTATTAGAAATGTACAGCATATGTATTGGTATTCAAAGGTGTTAATAATATTTTCTTCACCCCACCCTATAACCACATATACTCCATTCCACGTGAAAATAGTATGTGCAATTACAATTAACACCCCTGGACATTTGTCCTGATGGGTCCTAAATATTTGCATGTCCATTGATGCATCTGCCCTGTTCATACATCCAAACCTAATGGCCTGTTGCCATCAATCAACCCTGCATGTTGTTGGACTGTGTATCGCTGTTCAAATTATGCATGTGTTATGCTTGCTGTTCAATGGTGTGAATATCTGGGTGTTTGGTTAATGGGAATACTAATGCATGCTGTTACAACTAATTGCGAATGGTATTGTATGTTACTAACCCAAACTGTCATGACATAATGCAAAACATAGAACGACAGGGAAGGCGGGTCCCAGCGGACCCACCTCTCCCACCTCAGCTGGCGAGTGCACCTGGCACTAGTGCCCAGTCTGGACCCTCCTCCGGTGGCCCTGTGCCACCTGCAGGTGGAAGCGCTGCAGGGGGTGGGGCTCACCCCCCTGCAAGTGTGGCCAGAGGAGAACCACCACTAACCCTCCGTAGCGTCCGGACTGTGGTGCGTAGGGAGATTCGGGACTCTGTTCTCGAGCCCCTACACCAGTTCGAGGCATGGGTGGCACAACTTATGGGCATGCCTGTTGCCCGGCCTACACAGCCCCCAACACAGCCCCGTCCTGGGCAGTGAAGGAACAGTGGCAACTGCCTATGGGTGGGGATATCAGTTCCACTGTTGCCATCTGTGGGCTCATGGGCTCTGGATATCCAAACCTCCTTCCCTGTCAATTGTGTAACCCCCCCACATGTGTCATACACCGCCCCTGTATGCATCTTGTTTGTCTTGTCTGTTTACCTATCCAACCTACCTCCCCAGCTGTACCGACTACCTTCACCTGACATACCACTCTCACCTGAAAAAAAAAAGGGGCACTCTGTACCCACAAAAAAATATGCCCCATACATAGCTGCCCATTCCGCACATATGTCTACCAGACATGGAAACTATCAATTACAATTGGCTGTACAACAAGTATTACTGTTGTCCTTACACCTCTCTCAGGGGTGGAAGGTATCAAATGTCACACCAAATTACAAACATATGCACAGCTGTTGCTGATGAAGAAATAGGCAGCTATGGGCCTTACCTACATCCCTCCTGCAAAACCCAAGCTTGTTTCCCTACTGTCTTACCCTCTTTGTGACTCCTTTTTCACCCCTTTTCTGTCTCCCCATTTCATTTCTTTCAAAGAAAATAGCGCGGGTGTGCGCAAGAGTAAGCACGTTTAAGCGGTTGTAAGCGGGTGTGCGCTTGTGTGCGCAGAGCTAAATGCCAGTGCGCATGCGTGAGCTCCGCGCAAACCAGCGCTAACCCGGTTACAACTGCTTAAAAGGGCCTTAGTCACTTTAATTGACAGGTCTTGTAGTCAGTTCAGAAGCAAAATAAAATCCCACTGGCAGTCCCGAACCCAGGACCTTGGAAACAGTAGTCTGCATGACTTACCAGTAAGCCATGACTCTTATACAAGAACATTGTGCTAAAATAAATATATCATGTAATAGTAGGAATGAATGTAAAGGGAATATGGATGTGTAGTACACAAAGCATGCCATTTAGAATTACTATCAAAACTAGTGGATTTCCATAATAGTAGTGTGTGAACAGAAACAGCCATGCTAGCCGGTAGCTAGTAGGTAATAATGTCACTATAGCACCTTGCAAGCCACACACATACTCACAGCAGGATAATCACTGCCCATACCCCACAACCTCTTACAGGAACACATCCGGACCAAGTAATAAAATATGTGGAGCAAAGACCCAAAACCAGGGACACATTACAAATAATGTTACAACAAATGCAGACAGTTCAGAGAGTAACAGGGTCTGCATTTTGTGGGATGTTTGGAAGGGTATGAAGTCTGAAACTTGAATGTTTGTCACTATATTCTGACTTGAGCCCAGAGTGATTTGCCAGAAAAAGCTGTGCATGAGATATTAACCAAAATATGAGGCAGAAATGTGGACAACCTGCAAATATCTGTACACATGACAGGTCTGACACCACCATATTTGAATAGTTAAGAGCCTAGACATAGCAACAGTGAATGACTTACAGGGATGCCCCACAGACTCCATGTGAAATGTACAAACAGTAGGCAGAAAGGTGTAACAACACATGCAATGGTAACTATGGAGTCCTGAAAGTATTCACCACTTGCATGGCAGAAAAAGTGTAGTAATACATATGCTTATACTAACCCACAGTCACAACTGCAGCATACCAGACAATTTAATGGGTGTACCCCACTGATATGTACCATTCCATGAGGCACATAACAGATGAACCTGAAACTCTCTGGGGCCTGCTCAGCAGCATACTCAAATACCCTAATAGATGTCAAGGACAACACCATGGCCAGACCACACGCCATGCTGTAACACCCTAGCAAATATAGCAAGCATTCCAAGGTGTGAATGTACATGGAAAATAGGAAAGCTACAGCAGCACACTACAGTCAGGACACCTAGCAGGCATAAAAGTAGTGACTGTAAAGGGCAAATATTGAAGCCTTAGCAACAAAGTGCAAGCAAAAGTGAAAGGAAAGCACACACACACACATTAACAGTAGTAGTAGTTGTAGGTGTCAGTGTACATACACAGTTAGTACAGGAAACTGGAGAAATGAATGGAGGAATGTTAATC
Organism: Protopterus annectens; assembly: GCF_019279795.1. Taxonomy (NCBI): domain Eukaryota; kingdom Metazoa; phylum Chordata; order Ceratodontiformes; family Protopteridae; genus Protopterus; species Protopterus annectens. Next base: position 1,564,876,032 of record NC_056744.1, read on the forward strand.
TACAACACAGCTGGAAATATGAGAGAGATACCAACCTTTACACTCACAGAACATTGTCCACAGCATAACAGCATGGTCCCTGCCCTTAAAATCTGAAAGGGCTATGCCTATCTCACATACCTTTTTATAGCACTTTTCTGAAATCACAGTGAGAACTGCAATCAGTACACAACTGGCTGCATGCAATTAGAAAATGCTGGCTAACAATTGGTGCAGAGGCCATCACATGGGCATATGCAGATACCTACAAAAGTATGCTGTACTCCCAGTCCACACATGCAATACTTTCATTGCACCCTGAGAAGGACGTGAGAGACAGACAGACAGACAGAGAGAGAGAGACAGAGACAGAGAAAATTGCAATTAAGCAGACACAAACAAATTGTTCAGCAACAGCCACCTGAAAGCTGACAACTGGGAAGTGGAGCAGCAGGACAAAGAACCAGACGGCAACACAAGCAGCTGTGACAAACACAGGTAATGTAAAGTAATACTATAAAGGTCTACATACTGTGAACCCTCCATATGTGTCATTGGTCTGTATCCATATGCATATGAAGATGTGTAAAGGGCAGGGGACATACAGCAACTATCAGTGAAGACTGTACATACATTTGTATGTGAGAGCATCTATGTGCACATATCAATGTTGGTTGATTGTAGGTTGTAGTGCAATGTACAAAGTAGGTTTCACAGTTATGTATGTTTAGCAGTATGTTAGTGTGTGTATACAGTACGGTAGACAAAAACATGTTGATATACCTGTCTATCATATGGATACGTATGTATGTCAACATATATATATATATATATATATATATATATATATATATATATATATATATATATATATATATATATATATATATATATATATATATATATATATATGATATGCATATATGTATACATACATAGAGAGAGATGTAGGAATACATAGACAGATGTAGATAGATAGAATATGTACAAACATATATATGTAATGCACACATACAGATATAGATATATGTAGATACATATACATAGACAGACTGATCTGACTATCTACAGGTATGACTGTATATGACGACCTTCAACACACCCTGTCCCACCCCCTCTGTGACTCTCACCCCCACTGTGTCCCCCCCTCTCCACATCTATAGCAATATATGTACATCAATATATATATGTGTATATGTATACAGACATGTATATATATATATATATATATATATATATATATACATACGTATAGATATATCTATATATATATATATATATATATATATATATATACATACGTATAGATATATCTATATACATATATATATATATATATATATATATATATATATATATATATATATATATAAAGAGAGAGAGAGAGATGTATATAAATTCTGAGTGAGGCACATGTGTACAGATGTATTGCAACAGGTGCCTGGTGGCAAAGGCATGGCGTGAACACCAGTGTCAAAACCGGAGTACCATACCACATTTCAAATCACCTACACCAGTAACCACCAGATATGTGATTGGCTGCCCACCACTGCATGTGTCAGGGGTGAACAGGGTCATAAATGTGTACAATAGTGGCCCCAATGATATTCACAGTGGCACACTATCCCTGGAATACCTGCACATGGTATGTGTCAGTGAACATGGTGTGTCAGCTATGGACATGTAGGTCGGTGTACCCCTCCACACCACATAATGGATGCCATGGTATGGACCTCACATGACAGCTACAGATATGGAGAAGGACACAGTGACATGTACAACACTGTGACAATGCACTCAAACACATTACCAATGCATAGTGACTGACAACACCACAGAGTACACATATACTACCCACATAGAGGTTACCACTCCCGGATTTACATAGGTAAGTCACACCCATGACAGATGACCAACAACCATAGTAACACCTCACACCATACACAACCTAAATGACTGCTATGTGTCGTCCATGCCACTGCAATAGAGAGCACATGTGGAGGTAAAAGTTCCTACCCACAGATAAGACATACCCTGCAATAAACCACACAGTGTTAAGAAGCAAGACTCCCCATGAGTGCATGTCACACATATCCCTGCTGAATGTTAGTCAGATAGGTAATATGCCATATGAGTCACCCTGTGTAACTGTGTGACAGCAGCAGGTACCATCACACCACATGTGTCACAATGGTCAGGGTAGCAGAACAGTATGCTGCTGTCGTCCCAGGGGCAATAGCATATTGTATAGTATTGTATTGTAATGTAATGTATTTTTTGTATTGTATTGGTATGTTGAGGTGCCTCCTTCATGGAGTGGAACCACTGCTGCTGTGCGCCAGTGTACAGGTACATATCCTGTAGTCAGGCTAGTGTTACATAGCACTTCTATATGTGTGTTTAGCTCCTGTCAGAGTTTATGTAGCATGCAACTGGGGATACCATCAGGTCCCATTCATGTTGTGTATTCTGCTTTCCTGAGGGTGGCTCTCACCTGGATATCTGTGATGACAGGGAGGTTACAATCAACTGGGATAACTATGTCTTATTTTGGGGGAGAGGGTGGGGTGACACCTGCACTGAACCTGTCTGCCACAATGTTGTCAATATCTGTGGTGTCACTGAAATATTTGTTGTTGTGTACTAACTATGGGCATAGAGGATGGATTCTGACCAGGTTGCTAACATAACTGAAGAAGGCCTTCTGGTTATCTGTAGTGTCCCTCTTGATTTCCCTCTCAAAGTTGCCCATGGATGTTTGTATGATGGAAAATAGATCCTTACTAGTGCTGCTCAGACATGCCCTCCCTTTATGGAATTATGCTCTGTCTTGCAGTAGCTTCCATCTTCTGTAATGCAATCTGTCTATGGCTGGGGTCCACCAGACAGGATGCTGTCCCTTTGTGGAGAGTGTCTTGGTCATATATGGGATTGCATGATCCATGCATTCTCGGAGATGTCTGTAGAAAGCAATTGTGTAGGGGTCAGCATTGTGGGTTGTATCTGCCACTGGCGCAGTGGGCTGAAAGGATACCATGTCACTGTTACAAAGTGTAAAGTTTGCATCTGTAATGTTATTCACTATAGTCATTTGTGCTGGTGGTGGAGGTGGGATATGTATATCCAGGGCAATCAGTGTGTGGTCAGCTCACAGTAGTTGATGATGTAGGCCATACAGTACCTAGATACAAACCCCCAGAGTGAGGAGGTGCTCTTGACCTGAATCAGTGTTCTGACTGCTGGGGTTTGGTAGTATGTCGTATGGAGTGTGCCAGGTACTGTTGCACAGTTGCTGGCTGAGCACTGATACCTGACCATTTACATGTGTATCCACCAATAGACAGACAGATGCTATATATGTGAGATATGTTGTATCATAACAGTCGAGTAGCATGTGTAGTATGTGTGCCAAATTCTGCTGACATATATTGCTGATATCAGGTTATTTTCTTTCTCAGGTACATGGCTCACCTGCGGAATCCCACTTACTCCACAGCTGATGATGAGGAGATACACCAGAGCCTGGTGCAGGATTATGCAATACTCTTTTCCCGCACCAGCCAGAATCAGCAGGAGAGGGCTGCACTGTGGCAAGACCTGATTCGTCAGGTAAATGAGATAGGCACGTATAATAGGACATATGAGCAGGTACGACATCACTGCAGTGATTTAATCAGACATGTCCGTCAGCATGCGTCGGATTTCCACAGGCAACAGGTCGCCACAGGTGGTGGGATGGCTACACATCCCCCACTCACCAGACTGGAGGGACTACTCATGAGTGCAGTGGCTCCAGTCTGCCAGCAACAACAACAGCAGCAGACATGCATTATGATGGAGGCTGGAGCCACGCAGCAGCAAGACAGTGAACGTGCAGGTAATATGCCATATGTATAATTGACTGTTGTGTACACTGGTAGTTAATGCATGTGTGAGGTGTGTCCTTGGTTTGTAGCTGTCACCATAGTATTTAATGTGCAAGTGTGATATCCTCAATATTAGCAGCTGACCTGTGAAAGGCGACTGTTGTACTACTGACCTGTATCATACTCAGTAACAATGGCACAGTTGTGCCCACTGACATTAGTTTCTTCACGTCTGCAGGTCCCTCTGGTATAACAGCAATGCAGCCTATCCATGCTGGTGAGTGTGTATTAACAATTCCTGTAAAAGTCTTGATAGTAATAGTAATATCTGGCTCACTTAGTAGTGCTCTTTGTATTGATGTAGGTGTGTCTGTGTCTGTGTGTTGATATCACGCATACCGAGTACTGTACAATTGTGTGAAACTGTGTGCATGTGTGCATGTGTGCACCTGTGCATGTGTGCATGTGTGCATGTGTGCATGTGTGCATGTGTGCACCTGTGCATGTGTGCACGTGTGCATGTGTGCATGTGTGCATGTGTGCATGTGTGCATGTGTGCACCTGTGCACCTGTGCATGTGTGCATGTGTGCATGTGTGCACCTGTGCATGTGTGCATGTGTGCATGTGTGCATGTGTGCATGTGCACGCACATGCACCTGTGCACCTGTGCATGTGTGCATGTGTGCATGTGTGCACCTGTGCATGTGTGCATGTGTGCATGTGTGCACCTGTGCATGTGTGCATGTGTGCACCTGTGCATGTGTGCATGTGTGCATGTGTGCACCTGTGCATGTGTGCACCTGTGCATGTGTGCATCACTGGTAATGTGTAGACATTGTAAACTGTGTTTCCTGTTTCCCTCCCACAGGTTCTGGTGCTGCTCTGGTGTCATGTAGCAGGGAACCTGAATCAGGTGCCATGGGTACTGATAATGATGACATCTGTGTAGTGGCACAGGAAGGTATGCCAGGGTCTGCCATTGGTCAGCCGATTGACAGTACACAGCTGTCGACCCCATCAATGTGCACAGTTATCCTGCCAATACACCCTTTGTCACCAATGTCCCTAGGTGATGGACAGCATACAGTGGGCATTGACCAGGGTAATGTGGTATCTGTGGCACATGCCTCCCCACACAGCAGCCATGGGCATGGCCCAGAGATGGTACCACACAGACAGATGTCCAGGGGTTCTCGTGGGAGCATCCGTGGGCATACTGCCCCTGTCAGACATGCCCACAGAGGTCTTACAACCTCAGCTATGTTTCGGGCTGTCATGCAGGCACAGTCACGTATGGAACGGTACACCAGACAGGGTCTGAGGGAGCTGACAGCATGTCGCACAGCCATGACTGACAGTATGCATGACATTGCGGCTGCCGTCCGTGATTTCACCGATGTCATAGACAGATGTTGTGGGGACATATTAGACTGGTTCCACAACTACAAGTCCATGAGCCAGGGCGATGGTGGGCGGTTGAGGCGTCGACATGGCCGTATGCCAGCAACAGCAGCAGCTGGCAGTCGTCGCGGACGACAACAGGACCGCGGCCGCCCCCGTAGTGCCAGCAGCAGCCCCAGCAATGCTGGGTCTGTGCTGTCATCAGACTGCCCCAGGAGACCACGTGCACGTGGCTCTGGCCAGGCCTGACAGGGATCTGTGTCCAGTCAACGAACACCTGCTTCTGTTGACAGTACCCAGTCTGTGTTGGTACCAGATACGGTCCGTAGCACCCCTGCAAGGCACAGGTACCGTGTCCGTGGCCAGAGACACTGATCTGTATGACCTGGCAGTTACAGTTTGTGGCTGTCCACAAACACCAGTATATGGCAGCCATGAGGTGGAACTGTGTGCATCCATACACACATGCAAATTGACAACACCTAGGGCTACCACATACACGCACACACTGCATCAACATTGCTCCACCTTCTACTGCTGTCCCTCACCAACACACATACACATACATGTCAATCGGTGGTATCGGTGGCTGACTCAGGCATACCAAGTTCACACCCTGTGCATATGATGAAACTGTGCCACCTCCTGCAATCTGTAACAACTGTGCAGGTACAGGTTAACATGTTGCTGATGCACAGGGTGACCACATAGATGTGTAGTAATAGTATCATGTTGTTAACAGTACTGTGTGCTGAATTAATTGTGGGTATATCACAGCATGCCTGATGCAGTAAGTGTGTGATTGTCATGTGCTGTTGTCTACACCCATGGTAAGTACCATAGTGTATCATCTGAACATGTTGGCATACTGGTGGTAATGATGTCAACAGAAGGCTACATACATAGGTAGCACAGGGGATAAGGTAATGAATGTAGTAATATGCAATGATGGACATGTAAACTGCAAGTGGCATGTTGCCCACACTGGACTCTGCAATGCGGATGTTTGAGGATGTTGATATGTGTGCAGTACTACACGACTGGTACAGGACACACAGGAGCACCCTAGCACTGCAAGCTCACATCTCATACCATGCTAGACAGCCCCAAAACACAAAACTAACTGTCACAGGATGGAGAGTCCCCATATATGTCAGGGATACTGTGGTGGCAGGCCAGGTAGCATACATCCTACTAAGTATGGAACCACTGAGTGAAGGCACAGTGTCTGTTATTTGACATGTGTATTACTGCAGGTATGAGCACATGGGTTTCCATCCAGTTATTGTACATCCTGACAGTACATGGTCTGTACACTTGTGTGTGCTGAGACTGGACCCTAGCCATCTGACCCGTGTATTTCCATGTACATGTGCATAGTGCCTGCATATTTGCAGTGTTACCTACTGGAAGTGGTACAGCTTGTTTGTTGTACAATGGACTACATGCAGCCCTGTTTACTGTAGCTTTGTTTGCATGCATGTTTGCTTGCAATTACCCTGGAATACTGATCACACCTGCAATGCATAGTTATAGAGCTTCTGTGGACTCCTAGTGCCATCTGCATAGCTTACTATATGTATGTCCATGTCTCACTTGACAGGATGTCACTGTTTGTCCTGTTCACATGTACATTGCCTGTGACACAGTGCATATCACTTACCTGGCATGTGTCCACGTGAGCAGTCATATATGCTGCTGCTAACTAATCACAGGCACTACACCTTCACATATTCATCTTCTGTTGAACTACCTGCTTCGCTAGGGACGGCCTGCACCTGTCACCCCTGGGCTTTCAGATATTGGCAAAGGCTCTTGCTACCCCCATAGTGCCTATATTAGGCAAGGCTCAAATGACAAACCCACCTTCATAGGTATCACAAGGGATAAGAAACTAAGAGTAATGCTACCCAACGCCAGAAGTCTAAACCTCCAGATGCATGCACCCGAAACTCTCCTTGGCATGGAGAACATCGATATCTGTGCAGTAACAGATGCCTGGTTCAGGGCTACTGAGACCGCACCAGCACTACCAGGTTTAACCTCATACCATGCTTTTCAGCCCCAAAACGTGGAACGAACCACAAATGGAGTTGGAGTATTGATATTCATCAAAGATAACCACACCTCCAGGTTGGTGGCAAAGCACCAAGCATCAGAGACTATCCATGTGCAACTAACAATGGGTGTGACTGCCTTCCAGGTTATAGCCTGCTACAGACCACCCTCCCACACCCAAAAATTGCACTCGGCCATCCTGTGAACAGTGGAAATATGAAGGTCTCTCCAAACACCATTATATTGTGCGACGTCAACTACCCAAACATGGGCTGGGAGCATGACTGTAGCTCCAACACCCTAGGCCAAAGATTCCTAGAATATATGAGCTCAAATGCTATGGAACTACTTGTTACCACTTCCACAAGAAGGGGAAACATACTGGACCTGATCATCACCAACATGGGGACTCTATGCTCCAGACCAGAAGTGTATCCCTCACTGGTAAGATCGGACCATAAACTGATCTCACTGGATATACACATCCCAACCCCACCCCCTGCCCAGAACACCACAGTGAACAACTTCTCTAAAGCAAATTCACACTCCTCAAAACTGAGGTGGAAACCTTCAAAGCCCCCGGGCCTGTGGAATCTACAGACCAGACCGCAGGTTCCTCTATAAACGCATTCTATGGACGCCTTCAAGAATGCATGGATCATGTGATCCCGAATAAAACCAAGACCCAATCCTCCAAAGGCAGACGTCCTGTCTGGTGGACCCCAGCCATAAACAAACTACACAATAGAAGGAGGAAGCTACCAAATGATACAGCAATTTCACAAATAGGGAAGGCATCACTGATCAGTATTAGCAAATAACTACAGGCACTCATAAGATTGTCTAAGGCCAGCTTCGACAGAAATTGCACAGGACACTAAGGATAATCACAAGGCTTTCTTTAGTTATGTTAGGAACCTGGGTGGTAATTCCCAGATATGGTCAGAGGTAGTCCATAATGTCAATAGAAACACCAAACCCACAGACATTGCCAACATTCTAGCTGACAAGTTCAGTGCAAACTTCTCACCCCCCTCCACACTGAAAGGGCAAATATGTATCCCAGCAGAGTGCTGTCCCCCTGACATCTCAGATGCTCAGGTAAGAGCCACCCTCTCCAAAGCAATACACACTGAATCAATGGGACGAGACAGTGTCCCGGGCTGTGTCCTACATGACCACCAAGACGTGCTACTACCAAACATAAACCTACTGTTCAGTCCCAGCCTTACTACAGGATATGTGTCCAAAGTGTGGCATACAGCAACAGTGGTCCCTCTACAGAAAGGTGGTGCCTCAATGGATCCTGGACACTATCACCCCATAAGCCACACTAGCTTAGTCTGCAGAGCTATGGAAAGGAACATCATGGACCACATAGATATAGATATTGCGGACCTACAGACACTGGTTCATACCCAGTTTGGCTTTGTTAAGGGCAGATCCTGCCTCTCAAACCTGGTTGATTTCTTTGAAACGTCACCAAGGCCATTGACAAGGAGAAGGTGGTTCACACAGCCTACCTGGACCTCGCAAAAGCCTTCAAAACAATACCCCACTTGGGCATTCTAGAGAAGCTCACCAGCTTAAATATAAGCCCCTATGTCACTAGATGGATTGCACACTGGCTCAAGGACAGAACCCACATGGTTAGAATTGCTGGAGCCATGCCAGACTCCAAACCAGTTACGAGATGGGTCCCACAAGGCTCAGTCCTGGGACCTCTCTTGTTTGGTATATATTTATCGGAGGTACAGGCCAACACGGAAGGACTGTGGCTGACCAAATATGCAGATGACTGCAAACTGGCCGCCATAATCGGCTCTCCAGCCGACACAAGCATCTTCCAAAGGGGCATCATAGAAACAGACAACTTGTGCCAGAGCCATGGCCTTCAGCTGAATGCAAGAGTGTGTATAGTCATCCCCTTTGGCAAAAACAAAGTGCCCACAAAGTACCACATAGGTGGTACTCCATTATGTACAGAAGAAGTAATTAGGGACCTGGGGACCCAAGTTGATAGCAATCTCTCATTTGACAACCACGTGGCCAAAGTGGTTAGATAGACATTGTATATAGCCCACCCCATCATGAAGGGATTCACATCTACATCAGGGGAGGACATCATGCCTCTTTACTCATCCCTCATCAGGCCCATAACTGAGTACAATTCCCCTGTCTGGATGTACCTTACCAGACACCTTCAGCAACTGGAAAGACCCCACAAGTACCTCATCAAGAGGATCAAAGGGCTCAAACAGATGCCATATGCTGACCGGTTAAATAAACCCCAGCTCTACTCAGTGGCATACCACCTGTTCAGAGGCGATCTGTGCCTAATGTATAACACCATGTCGAACCCGGAATTAATGGGCATGCTGCACCTGAGAATATCCAAATCCCATCGGGATACACGCTTGAGAGACCTGAGCCTCAGCACTGAAATAAATAGGACATGCTGGAGGGACAGATTCATAACCCAGAGGCTCACTTCACTCTGGAATAAAATCCCAGTCCAGGTTAGGAAGAGTCCCTCATTGACTCTCTTCAAGAGGAATCATGATGAGTGGATGGGACATTGTAGGTTTACCCCGGGTATCACTTCTGTGTCACTGTTAGACAGGGACACAGTATACTAACCTCGGTAAAAAAGGGCATGGCAAGATATATTTACATTGGATGGCGACAGCCAAACACATTCTGGCTAGGTTCTTAAATGCCCTAGGGCAGATTGCCTAGTATGACGCTATGAACCTATGAACCTATGTACCTTGTTCCCCATTAGCCCTATGTGCTGTTAATCACCATGGCAATCACAATACTATGGTAGCATGTTCAAAGGTCAGTTGTCAGTCACCTCTATGCTACAGTTGTGGAATATGTGGGTCATGTGGCAATGTCACAGCTGCCACATGTACACAGTCAAACCTCTCCCCTACACATGGACGTACAACACATGTATGAGATGGAACCACATAGCCTAACTGGGAAATAAGCACTCTGAACCCAGTACTGGCATAACCTGTCAGGTGGCATGCAATACTACAGTGACTACAATACCAGTCTGATGTAGACCTACACTGACAGCAATACAAGCATGTGAACACACTGGGCCATTCGTGGAGCCTTAGAATAGCATCCTGCCTGAGCGGCACACACCTCTGCAGCTGGCACACAGGCATATGTTATGCCTGAACACATCACACAAATCCTGTGTGCCACTCACAGCCTGTATGGCTAGACAACACACCTGCCACAGTTGTGTTAGCTACCATTATTGTCCGGTACAGTATGGTCACGCTCACCAGGCTGGACAAGGTGCAGGTCACAGTGATATGCCTGTGGGGCACTATGGTCCACCACATAACACAAGCATGCAGGTTGGTCAGAGGCATGGACACATATGACTTAGTCATTGTCCATGCCACATACCTTCTCCTGCTGTACTTGTAGGGTGCTAACATCATCAGTGTTTAGAAAGGGGAATGTGCATCCTGTAGTCTGTTCTCCTAGTTGTCAAAAGGGACATTTTCCTCACACACACTTGCCATTTGCAGGATTCAAGTCCTTATCTGACTATGTTATGACACTTGAGACACATGCATTAATAGAGTGCGCTATTTGCATTACTTGGAGGTTTCCCTTCTCTTGCTGTACTTATAGGGTGCTGACATCATCAGTGTTTAGAAAGGGAAATGTGCATCTTGTAGTCTGTTCTCCTAGTTGCCAAGAGGGGCATATCCCTCACACTAACCTTTCTCAGCCAAACACACACACACTTGCCATTTGCAGGATTCAAACCCCTATCTAACTATGTTATGACACTTGCGAGAGATGCATTAGCAGAGTGCGCTATTCGCATTACTGGGAAGTCTTTCTTCTCCTGCTATACTTATAGAGTGCTGACATCATCAGTGTTTAGAAAGGGGAATGTGCATCCTGTAGTCTGTTCTCCTAGTTGCCAAAAGGGACATTTCCCTCATACACAATCACTAACCCCCCTCAACCAAACACACAAACTTGCCATTTGCAGGATTCAAACCACTACCTTACTATATTATGACACTTGAGACGGACACATTAGTGAAGCACCCTATTTGCATTACTATGAGGTTTCTTTTCTCCTGCTGTACTTATAGGGTGCTGACATCATCAGTGTTTAGAAAGGGGAATGTGCATCCTGTGGTGTGTTTTCCCAGTTGCCAAAAGGGGGATTTCACTCCCACAGACTTGCACACACACACTGACCCCACTCTCACTGAGCATTTGCAGAATTCAAACCCTTATCTAACTATGTCATGACACTTGAGGCGGATGCATTAGCAGCAGGCGCTATTTGCATTACTGCGAAGCTTTTTTTCTCCTGCTGTACTTTAGGGTGCTGACATCATCGGTGTTTAGAAAGGGGAACGTGCATCCTGTAGTGTGTTTTCCCAGTTGCCAAAAGGGACATTTCTCTTCCACACACGCACCAACCCCACTCACACACACGCTGAGCATTTGCAGGATTCAATGCCCTACCTACTTATATTACGACACTTGAGACGGACACATTAGCGGAGCTAGCTTTTCGCATTACTTGGAGGTTTTTTTTCTCCTGCTGTACTTATAGGGTGCTGACATCATCGGTGTTTAGAAAGGGGAATGTGAATCCTGTAATGTGTTTTCCCAGTTGCCAAAAGGGACATTTCTCTCCCCCAGACTTGCACTCACACCAACTGAGCCTTTGCAGGATTCAAACCCCTGCCTAACTATGTTATGACACTTGAGACAGACGCATTAGTGGAGTGCGCTATTCACATTACTGGGAGGATTTGTTTCTCATGCTGTACTTATAGGGTGCTGACATCATCGGTGTTTAAAAAGGGGAATGTGCATCCTGTGGGGAGGCAGACACCAAGCACACTCTGGCTAAGCTGTCATTCCCTATGGCAAACAGCCTAGTGTTGACCTCTACACCCATATGTTTAATTGTCAAATGCACATTATTTGTTGCTGATAGACTGTTTGCACGTCTTTATTGCCATAGCATTCCCTGTTTGTATGAACAACTTGTGCATCTGTGGAAGATGTTTGCATATGGGAGGGATCCACTATATCACGTATGTCTCTGTAGTCATTTAACTGTGTGCACTGGGCAGACTGCTGTAATGTGGTTGGTTCCTGGAATAACACGTAAAAATACCAGATATGTGTGGCCAACTGCTAAACTGAGATTTGGCCTAAGTGTGTGAGCATGCCCAGTTCAGCCTTCCCATGGCATGTTGTCTGACATATGTCTCATTTATCGGTGTGTGAGCATGCCCAGTGTGAGCATTCCATATATTGAACTCTGCAGCCCACCACATTTGTGGATGAGTGTGAACTTCAACAAATATCACCCGTTTATGGTTGTGTGTTGTGTGTCATGTTGTGTAGTTACTGTACAACTGCTTTGTGTGTGAACCCAACAGGATTATACTGTGCCTGAAGTGTTTGCATGGGATACTTTGCATACAGTTGTCAACATCCTTTCACACTGACCTAACACTGTAGTACTGTATAGTGTACTGGTAGTACTTTGACTGTGGTGGACAGTATCCTGGGCTTTAGTGCTATCACTGCTTTACATTTCGATTGTGAGCACAACAGCCTGGTTAGGGGCCAGTTGTGTACATCTGACCATGTTGCATTCTGTTCAGATATGAACTACTTAAACCAGGCTTGTCTAACATTGGTAGTGTATTCCACAACATAGGTGTACATTTGCAAACACTAGCGATGTGCCCTAGTCCATGTCTAATTCTAGTTGGAGAGTGTGTTTGTCCTTCGACACACATTGTAAGTGGAGTTTGCCATGACATATGTCATGGTTAGTATACTGTGCCTGTCTACCTGTGACATGACAGTGATACCCAGGATAAAGCTACCATCTCCCATCCACTCATCAAGATTCCTATTGAGGAAAATCGATAAGTGACTCTATGGGTAGCCTGTACTGGGAGTTCACTCATGGGTGGGGGTGGCTTCGGTGTTATGGATCATGCAGTACAGCTTGTCCTATGTAAGTCAGTGCTGGGGTTCAGGTCTCTCATGTGCATAGCTCACTGCCATTCAGATTGTACAAGGTGCAGCATGTTTATTGATACCAGCAACACAGGCAACACATGGCATCTGTGCAAGCTCTTTGATACTCCTGGTGAGGTACTGTTGGGGACTTTACGGTTGATGGAGGTGTCTGCTGAGGTACATCCCATAGGGGCTATTGTAGACAATTGTAACACTGATGAAGGATGACTGCAGAGCCACAATGACCTCCCCTTATCTAGATCTGACAACCTTCATGATTAGGTGGGTATATGGTATGTTTCTGTAAACACTACAGCACATGTTTGTCCAATGCAGGATATCTATCACCTTGTGTCCCCAGGTCTCTCATTACATGTTAACTACGTAATGGGTTAACACCTATGTGGTAATTGGTGGGCACTTACTGTATATCCACGGGGGTTGACTATACACTTTTCTGCAATTAGCTTGCTGACATGGCTATGGCACCAGTTGTCTGTTTCTATGTGGCCCTTTTGTGGGATGCTTGTGTCAGCTGGTGGATCATATATGGTGAGCAGTTTGTAGTCCTCTGCAAACATGTTCAGACACAGTCCTTCCATGTTTGCCTGTACCTATGGGACATATATACCAGAAGAGGGAGATCCCAGGACCAAGCCTTGTGGGATGCCAGTTATATCTGGTTTGTAGTCTGACATGGCTGCAGCATGTCTGACCATGTCTGTTCTGTCCTTGGTCTGGTTTGCAACCCCTCTACTGACATATGGGTTTATATTTAAGCTGGTGAGCTTATCTATAATGAACACGTAGGGTATTGTATAGAAGCCTTTGCAAGGTCCAGCTACGCTGTGTGGACCACATTGCCCTCATCAATGACCTTAATGACTGTTTCAATTGAGTCAAACATGTTTAGGGGCAGGATCTGCACTTAAGAAAGCCACACTGGGTAGGGTCTGGTGTCAGTAGGTCCCCGATATCTTTATGTCTGTGGTACATGCTGATCCTTTCCATAGCTGTGCAGACCGAGCTTCTCAGGATTCTGGGGTGGTAGTTTTCAGTATCCATTCAGGCAACACCTTTGTTGAGAAGGACCACTGTTGTTGTACACTGCTCTTTGGGTACATATCCTGTGGTAAGGCTGACATTGAGCAGTAGTGTGATTTGGCATTCCATTCATCTTGGAGTCCATGTTGGACTCAGCCCAGGACACCATCTCAAACCATTGCTGCTGTGTGTTTTGCTTTGTAGATGCTGGCTGTTACCTCAGCATCTGCAATGTCAGGGGGCCAGCAGTCTGCTGGGATAGATATTCTTCATTCTGGGGGGGGTTGCACTGCACCTGTCAGGATGTATGTTGGCAATATGTGTGTGTGTTTGGTATGTTGTTTGTGATATTTGTGTGATTCAGAGCATATCTGTGAATTCCCAACACGGTTCCTACCATCAGTTGTGAAAGTCTTGGGATTATCCTTAGTGTCCTGTACAATTTGTATCTTCATAGGTTCATAGGTTCATACTAGGCTGTCCACCCTAGGGCATTTGTTAGCCTAGCCAGAGTGTGTGTGGCTTTTGCCACCCCTTGCTATGTGAATATTATGGCCATTTATGATTTGCTTTGCTGTGCCTCTGTCTGGACATGACACAGTGAAGACCCCCAGTGTAACTCTACAATCATCCATCCACTTGGCAAGATTCCTGTTGAAGAGTGTCAGTGAGGGCCTCTGCCTAACATGGAGTGGGATTCTGGTCCAGGGTGTGGGGAGCCTCTGGATTATGTATCTGTCCCTCCAGCACATCCTATTTCATTATTTGTTGAGGTTGACATCTCTCACTCTCACAGCTCCGATGGCTTTGAGTTTTCTGGGGTGGAGCATGTCCATTACTCCTGTGTTGGACATGGCCTTGTACAACAGGCATGCAATGCCTCTGTGTAGGCAGTATGTGACTGCATTCAGCTGGGGTGTCTACAGCCAGGCAGCATATGACATATATTTGAGACCCTTTATCCTCTTGGTGAGGTACCTTTGAGGTCTTTCTAACTGCTGCAGGTGTCAGGTAAGGTACATCCCATATGAAGCATTGTACTAGATTATGGGTGTGATAAGAGAACAGTATAGGGGCACAATGACCTCTGTTGACGTAGATGTGAATCCTTTCATGATACAGTGTCCAATGTAGACAGTCTTCCTAGCCAAATTGGCAATGTGAGTGTCACATAACAGGTTACTGTCCACTTGTTTCCCTAGGTCCATGATTACTCCTTCCATACATAATGGTTTACCACCTATGTGGTAATTTGTGGTACCTTGTTTGGTATTTGGTGGGACATTCATACTGTCCAGTGTCTTCAGGACGGCTGGGTGGGGTTCCTGTGTGTGAGAGTGTGGTCTGTAGCATGCTACAGACTGTACAGCAGTCTTGCCTACAGTTAGTTGCACATGGGTGGACTCCAATGACTTGTGCATTGTCAGTTACCTGGACGTATGGGTGTCTGTGCTGAATATGGATACTCACCCTCCTTTTATGTTTTGTTCCAGGTTTTTGGGCCATGACACATGATATGTGGTATAACATGGTAGTGCTGGTGTGCTGTCAGGAGGCTTGCAGCATGTTTCTGTCACTGCACAGACATCGATGTTCTCCATACTGGGGATGGCCTTGGGAGCATGCGTATTGAGGTTTACACATCTGGCATTGGTCAGCATTACCCTTATGTTTCTTTACACTTATGTTTTCTAGGGTGGTGGTTTAGTCTTTTCAGCCTTGCCTACAAAAGGCTCTATGGAGGTGGCAAAGGCCTTATCCAATATCCAGACACCCAGGGGTAACAGGTGCAAGCCATCCCAGGAACAGCTGCGTGGCTTGTCAAGCATGACATCCCAAGCAGACAGACATTGGATCCCCTTGGAATGACACCAGTAAGTGTGCCACTTGCTATGACTGATCATTCCTTGTTTGTACGGTGGCATTATTCTTGGTAAGGGTAGGATGCTGCAAATGGTGAGAGTCATACCGGCCTGGACTACATAATCAGAGAGCTCATCTATGTCTCTTTTCATGTAGTCTAGGGAGGTACATCTCAGGTCATTCACACCAGCATGGACTATGACTGCATCATATTTCTACTTGCTTTGGAGTGACCTGCATACTTGTGTTATGTGGCGTATTGTGGCAGCCTACAGGCAGCTTACTGTACCCTTTACCTTGTTCAGTCTAGTGTGCGGGACAGCAGTGTGTCTGACTATGGAGTCACCTATTACAACTGTATCAGGCATGTTGTTTCTCCATCTGGCCTGTGACTGTTTGGCACACCAGCTTTGTGTACTATGTGTTGCATGTGCTATGTTTGGAGGTTGTTTGATTGGGTGTCTGCTTTAGAGGCCTCTGTTGGTGTGCTGTGTTTGTAATTTGTGCCTCCGGGAATGTTTTTCTGTGTTTATGTCTTTGGTTTGCAGTTGTGATAGGTCTATGTGGGACTGTGTTTGTGGTGTGTGTGGTTACCTTCTCCTCCTGACTAGTTTTGGGAGTACTGAGTTGAGGGAGCTCAGCCTCCAGTTTGGATAGATGGTTGCATCTCTCACATATATTTGTATTTCTTGGGTGGAGTTGGGGTTGTCTGTGTACTTGGGGCAGGTGTAACATTGCCTCAGGATTCACAGATTCAACTTGTTGTGGCTGGCCTTAGTGGATTGTATGTGTGGACATATTTTATTGCCATACTACTGATCAGTGATTACTTCATTGTTTATGTTTGCTCTATCATGTAGTAGCTTCCTCATTCTCTTGCATGGTTTGGTTATGGCTGGTGTCCACCATGCCAGATGCCTGCGTGTATGGCATTGTGTCTTGTTTGAATTTAGGATTGCATAATCCAAGCATTCCTGGCAATGTTCATGGAATAACTGTATTACAGGTTCTGAGGTGTGGCCCATATTTTGCACCTGCACAGGACCTTTAATGGATTCCACATCAGTTTGGAGGAGTGCAAATATTGCTTTACACATGTTTTCCACTGTGGTTTTCTGGCCAGTGACTGTGGTCAGGATTTGTATATCCAGTGTGATTACTCTATGGTCTGGTTTTACCAGTGAGCAATGCACTTCTCGTCTTGCCATCCAGTACCCATGTTGCTGATTATCACATCCAGTATGCTTACCCCTCTTGTGGGAGTGGTACGTTGTTCCTGGGCATTTTGGTTTATGGATTCTATGAACTTTTGTCCTACACTGTTGGAGCTAGTATAATGCTCCCAGTCTGTCTGGGTATTTTCAGTCACCCAATATAATGTGGTTTGGAGGACTTGATATATTCATGTATTCCAGCATAGGCCAGGTGCAGTTCCTGGTGTTGGGACAGTAGTCTGTAGCAGGCTATAAACTGGGGGGCAGTTTTAGCCACTGTTACTTGACCATGGCTAGTCCTTGCTGCTTCCTGTTGTGGTACCAACATGGGGGTGTGGTTATCCTTGACAACTCTTGCTAGTCACCCTCCTTTTGTAGCTTGTTCCATGTTTTGAGGCTGTACAGCACAGTATGAGGTGTAACCTGGTAGTGTTAGGGTGCTGTTGTGAGCCTTGACTCAGTTTTCTGTTACAGCACAGATATCAACATTCTCCATACTGGGTGAGTTTAGACTGCATGCATCTTGCTGTTTCGACTTATCCCTTATCTTATTCTTATCCCTTCTGATATCTATGGAGATAGGTTTGTGTTTTGAGCCTTACCTATTCAGGGCACACTGTGGGTAACAACAGCCTTTGCCAGTATCCATACGGCCTGCACTGATAGGTGCACACCAGTCCTAGCAGGTGGAGCATCATGTCATGCTCAGCATGTCATCCCAGGCTGGCACACATTGGATCCCCTTTGACTAACTGCAATACTTCAGTCAATTATTGCACTTGATCATCTCATTGTCATATTGTGGCATGATGCTTGGTGAGGGTAGGATGTTAGTCAGGGTCCTCAGGTGTGCATATAGTACATGGTGTTACATTACTTAACACATGGCATTCATGCCTCAGGTGGTGCTGCTGGGCTGCCTCTGTCGGATGCACATATTACACTCCCTGTACATGTTTGTGAGCAGGTCATGTCATTTTAGGCATCCCTGTTATGATCTGAGTGAGTCAGAGGGGGTATCATTCCCAGGGTTCCTACTGAGCCGGTGTATGTGCTATGCGTTGCCTCTTTGCCAAGGCCAGGGCATACTGGG
Source organism: Protopterus annectens (assembly GCF_019279795.1). Lineage (NCBI taxonomy): Eukaryota > Metazoa > Chordata > Ceratodontiformes > Protopteridae > Protopterus > Protopterus annectens. Next base: position 1,564,894,599 of record NC_056744.1, read on the forward strand.
CATGCCTCCTTCTGCCTACTGGGGCAGGCTCAGGTTGTTCCTCCATTGAGTCACGCTCTGCCTGTGATGGCCTTGGCAATGGTGGGGGGCTGTTTGGCCCGGCCCTATGCTGGTCCTGCTGCAGCTGTTTTCGCAAGATCATATTATGTAGCATAGCACATACCATGACAATTTGGGTACATGTAGTTGGTGTGTACTGCAAGGCTCCACCAGATGTGTCCAGACACCGGAACCATGACTTGAGCAGCCCAAACACACGCTCTATTACATTACGTGTTTGTGCGTGTGCCTCATTATGGCGTTCCTGTTCAGGTGTGTGTGCGTTTCTGATGGGTGTCATCAGCCACGGCTCCAGTGCATAACCTGCATCCCCCACTAGGTGTCCATGCGGGATGTCCCCATTGGCAAATGTCTGGTACAGCTGTGTCAAATGCCAGATGTGGGAATCGTGGTAGCTCCCAGGACAGCCAGCACACACATTCATTATTATGCCCTGGGCATCACACATGACCTGGCAGTTGATGGAGGGGAAGCCCTTGCGGTTGATGTATGCCCTATCCCGCTCACCGGCTGGTGCTTTGATGCATATGTGCGTGCAGTCTATTGCACCCACTACCTCAGGGTATTCCGCTATTTGCTGGAAGAGACGCATATTGCTGGCCAATACCTCACGGGCATTGGGGAAATATACATGATCACCGACATGTGCTGACATGGCATCCAGGAACTGGTGCAGTACCCTGGAGGCTGATGCCTGTGATATCCCCATCATATCACCAGTTGGTCTCTGGAAGGTACCTGTTGCTAGTATTCTTAGGCCAACACATACTTTGGTTTCCACTGGGATGGGTTCCCCTCTGTTGGTTCTGTGTGTGAGGCGTGGCCTGCACAGCTTCACTATTTGCTGCAGGAGGTCTCTGTCCACTCTATAGCACTCTACTATCTCCAGCTCATGTAACCCGTGGTAGGTGACCCTGGGCTTGTACACTCTTCTCTGTCTCCTCACTGTGGGTTGTCTGGCACCATCTGCATTGTCACCACCCTCAGCAAGTCGCCTATGTCTCATTATGACAGCTATGGCAGCCCCTAACATTCCTGCTCTGAGTGAAGCTTTTTCAGTTTTCACTTCTAATAACTTACTCCTGCCTTGCAGTGTCTCTTGAGAGAAACATCCTGCACTGCTGTTTGCAGAGTTTTAAGTGCTGGGCTGAGCTACTATTTTGCCTATGTAATTGCCTGCTTCTAATTGTTTTCACCTGCTAGCTCCAGCAGTATTCCCTGCTAGCTTCCTATGAATTCTGTTTCTTTCTTTTTCCTTTCTGTTTCCTCAGTGGGGAGCAGCGTGCATACCAGCAGAAACACTCTCACAGTGGCTTACACGCACGCACACATGCTTACACAGTTCAGAATCTGCTTATTCAGGTTAAAACGCATGCACACCCACGCAAACAGTGTTAAACATCTCCCAACACGCTCCCACATGCTCAGTCTGCCTTACACGCGCGCACACTGTCTTACTCGCGCTTCATGGCATGCACACGTGCGCATGCACGCCCAGCAAGAAACTTTGGTGTAGGCAACAGTGTACACCTTCCATTTCTTGACTTTCTCATGCTTATCTAGTGGCACACCTCTTTCCATGATATCTGTCTGACATCTGTCATGTAACTCTGACCTCCAATGAACTGCATTTCTTTCTACCATTCCCCCCTGTGATGTCACCTATCTCCTACTCTGTTCCTCCCCCTTCTGTAACTCTTACACTACTCAGACTGTGCTCATTTGCTATGTGACAGTGGAATTCAGTATCCTAACACTCATTTGCATCAGATTGCCTACTAATGCTTAGTTACATCTCTTAGACTCAGCTTCCCCCCTTAGCAACCACTACACGGTGGCCATGTTGTTTTTGGTCTGCTGGTCCCTGCATTGAAATTCCATGTATTGCATAAAACCCACATTTGTGGGTTTATAACCTTCGTTTTTATGTTTTATACAGCGCAGCCCGTTTGCGCGGGGCTGCGGTGGGTTTAAACATCGGCGATATTATAATTATATTTTTAATATATTTGCATCAGGTTACCTTGCCAATGGCCACATATTTGGCCATTGGCATGCTGCCTGACACATATGCACCCTTTATTTGGAGCTGACATGGCTCCATTGCGGTTATTGCAGAAACGTACTCAGTTGTCAACTGAGTACATTTCTGCAGCTAAAACGGCTCTTACACGGGCTGTTCTGGGCTTCCTGGATCGCTAATCATCCTCATTTGCATGCTATTTGGCTGCAAGTGAGGTGATTAGCTTATCCACGCCCACTCCGTGTAAGAGACGTTTTAGCTTGTCTCTTACAGGAACTTTGGGCTGCTCCTGGATCACGAAGGCTGCATGGAGTCTTACACTACTCTTAGACTCCATGCAAGCCTTCGTGAATCCTGCCCGAAATGTGCTGACAGAGTATGCAGAACAGATCTTGTTAAGATGGTACAAGGCTTGCTAACCAAGGTTGAAGAGGTGTGTAGAAGTCAGTATTATGACAGATACTTTCTTGTCGCCTCACTGTAAGACGCTGTTCGGTTCGATTCTCAGCTAGAGCGTCTTCTGCGTGGAGACATGCATGAATGGGCATACCTTCATTGAAGGTTGTGCATTAGGGCTGGTAACTCGGCATGTAAAAATCAACTACCAATCATTAGCGGACCTGAGTTCCGCTGTGGTGACCCCTAACCGCGAAAAGCCGAAAGACACAAACAAACTTTCTAGACAAAAGTGATTTCAGTTGAGATACTCAGAAGATTTAGAAAAGATATTCAGAAGTCAGTAAAGGTCCAGAAACTACAGAAAACTGCAGTTTGTCATAATTCTGACACCACAGAGGAACGGAACAGTTCAGAGTTACAAAGGACAGCATAACTCAGTCTAGTTCGGTTCATCAGCACTATTAATTGAGACAGTATCAGTAGAAGGCTTGTATATCTTTAGTTATTACATCTACTTTTGATGAATGCTGCCACTACACAGTAAACCATCTTTATGAGACCTACAGCATGTACAAACTTTTATTCTGAAAAGTGCAAGAAGATTTCGCACATAAAAGTGAAACTGAGACATTTGGCACTTGTTCAGCACAGCTCCAGGTAAATTAAAAACATAAAGACATTTGTTCTAGTTCTTACAGTGTGATTTTTTTTACTTCATTTAGAAAAAATGTGGCAGCCACAGTACCATGAAGTACAAGTATCCTCCACAACCTCAGGAACCTACCTAACTGCTTTCATTTTCTCCCAGAATTCCCATGATCTAAACAAAAACTAGGCAAATTACTGGATCTTCGAAGTATATGTTTATAGCCATTCAACTACTGACAAGCCCAGCTTCACCCAGAGCTGGATAATAATGGTCAAATGCGGCCGAGTAATGGACCAGCCCACCCTTTACTCCTCAGTAGCCATTCCATTGTCCCATTAATTAGCTATCTTTCCCCAGTTAACATAAACACTGTTCAAAACTGTCAGCATGCATATTATTTTCTTCTTTAAATCCACATCTCTGTAATTATTGTAAAAGAAATTTAAAACTTTTATTTCAGCTTTTATAGCACAAACACTGGTGGCCATTTGCCAAACGAAACAAAACAGTTGCACATTGAAAAGAAACTTAGCATGAGCGACAGTGAACTCTTCCACTGAAACTCACCTTCATTGAAAAGATATCTGGCTATTGGTGGATTAAATGTACCTTGGTCCCTGGGGTGTTTTCAAACCATAGCCCCCCTGCTTATATTTTTAGGACCATCATAAATGCACATGTTCTTTTATTCACCTTCCTGATTTTTTTTAATTAAATGTCTTGCCTAAGGGCAGCAACAGTCATTAGAGTATATTTTAAAGTTGTAGTTCTCAACATTTTTCCAGTAAGGAGTGAAACAAAATATATGAACTAGCAGCTTTTGTTCAACAGTCCACAATTAATACAAAAATCAGAAACATTACTGCAAATTGCATACCTTTTTTCTGAGGGGAGGTCTTACATGCTGACAGGATGGCTACATCTCATTTTTGACCTCCCTATGTATTTTTTTGTCATCAAGAATAGCTATCCCTTCTGACATCACTCAGCACAGCTCTGCTGTATTTGAATGGCTACTAATGCTGTATTGCTGCAGCATGTACCTCCAGAGTCAACAGAGCCACATTGTGTAAAAATGGGGCCCTTTGCCAGATAATGGAGGAGGCCTCACCAGCAATATTAATGTTCCATTATCTGGTTGTCTCTTCCTAGTTACCATAAACAGTGTTCAAACCTGTAGTAGAATATACTGTTTTTGTATTTATGTTTACAATTATCACAGAGATTTGGATTTCATTTAAAACTATTAAAGTTTTACAGAAAAAAAAACATTGACATCCATTCTCTAAGCAAAACAAAACTCTCATATTGAAAACAGACAGCATGAGAAACAGTAAACTTCTCTTCATCTGAAACCCACTTTTACAGAAAATGCATCTGACAACCCATTAAACTACAAAAGACATGCTGGGATTTATACTCGTAAGATATACTGAAGCACTGATTTACTTCTATGTGAAGGGTGCAGGAATTTAAAAGAAAAATATATAACACATTTACTAACAGGTTTGGGCAGCCATTTGAACATGTTCCTTTTCAGGAGCAGTCTATGAGCGCTGTCTGATGAAGTAACTTGGCAGAGTCACACAGAAGACAAATGAAGGCTGAGGGAATCAAACCATGTACCCCAGGAAGCAGCTCTTTAACAGCTCCTAACCTTACTCATCTGCACTAAGTGCTAATCAAACTGATTCAGCCCAAACACAGGATACATTTTACACCTGTGTGCCTGCAAAAAACAAGCTCAATTAAAAATAGATTCATAGTTAAAATATTTTTTAAATAAGAAACATCTTTATTAAATTATCAGTTATGGCACAGGCAATCATACATTTATATGAATGAAAAGAAACCATACTGACATATTAATTGCAAACATTATACATCACTTATAATCTATCTAGTCATTGTCAGTCAAACATTACATAGCTTATTCAAATCCTGCCATGTTTTAAACCTCAATTCTCCTCCAAAACATTATTCTGATGTATTGTTCCCATAATTACCAGTTTTCTATGTAATCTGTAATCTTTTCTAAAGATCCCATTTCCAGTTGTTTTATATCTGTTACAACATTTACTACTTCTAGTACAGTTAGTTTAGACTTTGATTTCCATTGTCTAGTCATTGCTTTTTTGGCAGCCACCATAATTAGACTCGGGCCTTCCTATGTCTAGGCAATTCTGATTCAGTATCATAGCATATCAAAAAAATCACCTCCCCAGTTACACCAATTTACTCACTTAGCAACTCCAGTAGACTAGCCTGCAGGGAACTTTCAAAGTCTGCTAACACATTACACTCCCAAAAAATATGTTCCCAATTATCTCTTTTTTACCCATCACACATCCAACTTTTATTATCTCCCTGAGAAAAAATTATTTGGAGTCTACTTCAGGTATAAAAATACCTATGTATACACTTCCAAGCAAAGATCCTAAATATTCTAGACTTTGTTGCATATTTGGGAGTCATACATATACCCCCCTCACTGTTTCTTTGAGGATTGCTTATCCAGTCTGTCTTCTCGATCCTTTTTAACCTCCTCTGTTCGAGTCTTATAATTATCATACAGTATTTTATATGCCCTACTAATTATCCCTTTTTAACAACAGATTCTGTTCTAGATTCTGCTAAAAATTCTACCAGTGCTGGTCTTTCACTTAGGATCCCCTGTTTGTTTCTCATAGGATCATAGGACGTTACTAGGCTATTGGCCCTGAGGCCCTTACAAGCTTAGCCAAGAGCCCATGTTCCGACAAGTCAGCACCCAATGCCCTTGTCCAGCAGGGATACAGGTGGATCCCCATCCAGTTATCCAGGTTGCGCTTAAAAGGGTTAATGAGGTAGTCTGCACTTGACAAGGAGAGAGAGTCTGTTTCACAGAAAGGGGTGTCTCTGGGACACAAATCTGTCCCACCAACAAGTCCTATTGATATCACAGAGCAGGCTGAGGTTGTGTGTGTGGGTTACTTGAGTGGAGCTCGTCTTGCAGATATGCAGCAGTCTCATCAAGTTGGTGTCTGATATTGCTTTGTATGCCAGACAGAGGTCACGTCTGAGGAGTCTATATGAGACTGAGTAGAGGGACAGGGTCTTTAGCCTATCTGTGGAGAGACTACTAGTGCCTGTATTCTGATATCAATCCCTGATAGGGAAGGCAATCTCTAGCCTGCAGACCAAATAAATTATTGGCCTCTTCTCATTCTATTACCTTTTTCTCTCTAAATATTTGCTCCCAATACCATGGTTCCTTTGTCAGTTTTCTCCAGTAAATTCCAGCCCCCTCTAGCCTATTGTCTGTATACCTAATTGCAGTCATCCCTGTCAGCAGAATCTCCTTCCCTGTGTTGGCTCAGTTCTTAGAATACTTTCTGCTACTATATGAATATAATATTCTGTATGGTTATTGCTATTCTCCTTAAGAATCTGCAGTTAAAATCCCACTCCCTCATCATCAGTTTTGTTATCATCCCTTTCCACTTTAATTATAGCTTTCTGCTAGCGTTATGTATAGGAGCCTTAATTGTGCAGCTCTGAAATACCCCTTCAAATCAGGTAATCCCAAACTATCTTGTTCTAATGGAAGGATCAACTTATCCCAGTTGACACTTGACATTTCTCTTCCCAGATAATATCCTTCAACTCTTTAATAATTGCTATCCACAACTTCTCTTGTTGATAAAAATATGCCTGACTTGTGTATAAAACTAAAAGGACTAAAAACATTTTCACTGCTTGTACCTTGCTATCCATATCCATAAAACATAGCTTCCAGTTTCTCAGTTTTTGGATTATCTTTCATTTTGTCTCTCCCCAAATATCCTTAGCTGCCATTAGAGAATCATTTTAGTTCATACTTCTAAGTACTTTGTTTTATCATGTCCCCATAAGTATGGTTATTACTGAACCAGTGTGTGTGTGTGTTGGTACATCATTTACAGCTATTGCCTTTGTTTTATCTTCATGAATTTTGTATCCAAAAAGACTTGAAACTGTCTCAGAATGTTCCACAACACGGGAATGTCATTTTCTTGTTTCATCAGGTGTAAAATAATATCATCTGCAAATAAAGCCAGCTTTTCTTGACTTACAATACCAGGCATATCATTGAATTTCTTAGTACCATATTTTCTTTGAAAAATTTTCTAAATCTAACACAAATAAAAAAGTGAAAGAGGACACCCCTGCCTGGTTCCTCTGTTAAAATAGACATTATCAGTGAGAAAACCCCCCCACTTTAATTTTTGCCTCTGATCCCTCATATATCCTCCTAATCAACCTTATAATAGGCCTGGGGGGAGGTTACTCATATGCCTCTTCAGAGGGCATGATACACCATTTGCTTGTGTTTGCGTTTGTCAACATTTGTCCTGCTGGCTGTGACTGTTAGGTATGTGACCCCCCCCCCAACTGGTATGTGTGAGTGAGTTAAGTTGTGTCTGTGCCAGCGAAATGCTGCTATAGCTTAGTGGTTCAGTACTGTGACTATAGTGCACAGTATCCTGAGTTTGAGCCCTGTCACTGCTTTTTATTTTCCTGCTGGGCAGACCAGACTGCTTAAGGAACAGTAAAGCAGGTGTGAGCGTGTTTACCCAACTTTGCTCAACTTTGCCCGACCTTGCCTGACTTTGCCCGACTTTGCCTAACATTGCCGAACATTGCTCAATGTTGCGCTGGTTAGCGCGGTGTGCAGCTACACACAATTGAATATAAATATGCTCAATACTGGTAAAATGTGCTTAGCAGTGCTTTATATTGCTTAAAATAGGGCACTCATGCCTCAGGTGGTGCTGCAGGGCTGCCTATGTCAGATGCACATAGTACACTCCCTATACATGTTTGAAAACAGTAGTGTAAAGTTAGGCATCCCTTTTACTGTATGTGAGAGTCAGAGAGAGGTGTCATTTCCAGGGTTCCTACTGAGTCAGTGTATGTGCTATGCATTGCCTCTTTGCCAAGGCCAGGGCATACTGGGCATGCCTCCTTCTGTCTACTGGGGCAGGCTTAGGTTTTTCCTCCTCCAAGTCACACTGTGCCTGTGCAGGCCTTGGCAATGGTGGGGGCTGTTTAGACCTGCCCCATGCTGTTCCAGCTGCAGCTGTTTTCACAGGATCATATTGTGTAGCATGGCACATACCATGACAATTTGGGTACATGTAGTTGGTGAGTACTGCAAGGCTCCACCAGATGTGTCCTGGAACCGGAAGCGTGACTTGAGCATCCCAAACACATGCTCAACAATGTTTCTTGTTTGTGCGTGTGCCTCATTATGGAGTTCTTGTTCGGGTGTGTGTGCATTTCTGATGTGTGTCATCAGCCACGGCTCCAGTGCGTATCCAGCATCCCCCACTAGGTGACCGTCAGGGATGTTCCCATTGGCAAATCTCTGGTACAGCTTTGTCAGATGCCAGATGTGGGAATCATGATAGCTTCCAGGGCAGCCAGCACACACATTCATTATTATGCCCTGGGCATTGCACACGATTTGGCAGTTGATGGAGGAGAAGCCCTTGCGGTTGATGTAGACCCTACCCTGCTCACCGGGTGGTGCTTTGATGTGTATGTGCGTGCAGTCTATTGCACCCACTACCTCAGGGTATTCTGCTATTTGGTGGAAAAGACGCATATTGCTGGCCAATGCCTCACGGGAATTGGGGAAATATATGTGCTCTCCGACATGTGCTGACATGGCATCCAGGAATTGGTGCAGTACCCTGGATGCTGATGCCTGTGAAATCCCCATCATATCACCAGTTGGTCTCTGGAAGGTACCTGTAGCTAGTATTCCTAGGCCAACACACACCTTGGTATCCACTGGGATGGGTTCCCCCTCTGTTGGTTCTGTGTGTGAGGCATGGCCGGCACAGCTCAACAATTTGCTGCAGCAGGTCTCTGTCCACCCTATAGCGCTCCACTATCTCCAGCTCATGTAGCCCCTGGTAGGTTACCCTGGGTCTGTATACTCTTCTCCTCCTCATTGTGGGTTGCTCAGCAGCATTCACAACATCACCACCCTCAGTACCTTGCACATGTTGGTTTATGATAGCAAGAGCAGCCCCTAACATTTTGTCTGACTTTATAAAGTTTTTAAGCTTTCCCTCTTTGTATACTGTAGTGTTGCAGAGTTCTTGGGAAAAAACAGGGAAGAATGCTGTTTGCAAAGTTTAAAGTGCTGGGCTGGGCTGGGCTATTCTGCTGCCTGTGTAATTGGCTGATTCTGATATATTTCACCTGGCAGCTCTGCTAGTTCTCCTTGGTTAACTTCCTACTACTTATTTTCCTTCCTTTTCCCTTTCTGTTTCCGCCCGGGGCAGCGCCGTGCAAACAAGTGCAAACACGAGCACACAGGTGCACACGCGCGCACACGCTGTGTGCCTGTTTGCAAGAAATTTCAGATATTTTCACGGCGTACACCTTTGGTTTCTGCTTTTCAAAAAGGACAACTGTAGACACGCCTCTTGCAATCCTGAGCAACTCAGGGCAAACACAGGACACTGTGCTCCAATAAGCATACATCCTTTCTGACATACCCCCTCATGATGTCACCTATCTTCTACTCACCTACTCCTACAATTACACTCTTGGGACATGGCTCACATGCTGGGGAAAATTGGGATTCACTATCCTTATCCTCATTTGCATAGGATAGCCTACTAATGATTGGTTACATCTCTCACACTGAGCACCCCCCCCCCTTAGCAACCAGTACTCAGTGGCGATGTTGTCTTCAGCCTGCCATTCACCTGCATGACAGGATAAGCTTTTTAGTGAAAATGCCTATTTGTGGCTATTTTGAAATTATTCTATTGTTTTTTTTAAGCGCCATATGTTTGTGTGGCGCTGCACTATGCTTAAACATTGGAGATCGGGGAAAAATTAGATTTTAATAATTTTAAACATTTAAAAGTGCCAATGGCCTTATATTTGGCCATTGGCATGCTTCCTCAACTGGATGCATCCTTTATTTGGAGCTGTCATAGCTCCGTTTAGCAATTTGCAGAACGGTACTCCGTTACTAATGGAGTACATTTCTGCAAATAACACTACTCTTCCACGGACAGGTTAGTGTTTCCTGGATTGCAAATTTACCTCATTTGCATAGCTTTCAGCAGCAAATGAGGTAATTTGCATACCATGCCGCTGTCCGTGTAAGAGTAGCTTTAGAAGCTCTCATGCACGCCCCTGCCGGCTGTTGCCGGATCGTTCGGCAGACATATTGGCTGTCTGACGTCTTACTCTACTCTACAACTCCGTGCAAGCTTTTGTAAATCCGGCCTGTGGTCTATACACTCCAACAATTGTTATATGTTCCAGGGTTATCTTTATTTGCACAGTTACACAATCTATAGTATTGATGTTAACACCGAACATGTAATAATCACAGGTCTCATATAACACCTTCACCGGATTTTTTTGTTACACTGTCTGTTACAGTAAAAAATATTTATACCTTGACAGAACTAGTTTCTAGTCATTATTCTCCAACTATGCTTCAATAACATCAACCTTGTGAGAATGTAGCAAATTTCCCAGTAAAAAAGAACTTTATTACTAATGCTTCTAGCATTAACAAATCATCAGAGATGCATCAAATGTAGCTATCTGTAAACTGTTAAATTTTCAACCTGTGAAAAATTATGTCTTGTGTTTATCAAATATTGCAATATATCTCCTGCAAAAATTCTCTTTCCTGGTCTTGACAAGTGCACATAAATCTGTCTTAAACATATTTGTGCCTAAAATTCGGCTTTAATGCTCTACACATTTCCATTTTTTTAAACAATATATTTTTTTCACTGTAGGAATTTATTCCAAAAAATCTTTTCATTCACGGTGACCTGACTGTCCTATATGATTTGTGAAAAATATGTTCTAACACCAGTATAAGCTATACTACATAAGAGAGCTGAAAGTTCCTTAATGACCGTCCTTACAGATGAGATCATCTGCACCAATATGAATAAAAAAGATCCATAATTACATTAAGGTTTTCAAAGGCTTTTCTCACATCTTGTCTTTTTGCTTCTGGCAAGCATATCACTATTCAATGTTCATTATCTTCTCTGCAAATATAATTATCAGATCCTCTAATAACCGAATCTCCATTTACAAGTATATCATTTCTCACCACATCTGAAGAATCTTCATCTTCTAATTCATTAATATCTGCTCTGTCATTTGTTACAAAGGAATGATCTTCATCACCATTAATCTTACTCATTCCACTGTTTTTATTGCTTGTTATATTTGCAAGCACACAATTCTCATGCAGCTGGCTTGGTACATCCACAGTTTAAGCCATGTTGTCAACTTCTTTCTCCTCTTGTTTCTTACAATAATGCTTTTCAGTCACTCCAAGTTTACTTTTTATTTCTCCATTTTCTCCTGCCCCTTTTTTCTATCTTTTCTCTTGGGAAAATGTTGCCTTTTTAGTATGTATTCTTGCTTTATAGACATTAATCAGTTTCTTTTTCTTCTTTGTTATTTTTTGTGAACTTCTTCCTTTCTTTTTTCCCTTCTTCCTCAGATTGCTAAATACTTGAATCCTGAATTCCAAAGTTGTCATTGGTAGTATCTTAATAGGGGTTGAGTGATAACTACTGACAATAGACAGTTTCTTTCCTAAATTTGTTCTTTTTGTACTTTGCCCAGTATTATTTATCTAATCAGTCCAGTCATTACTGTATGTAACAACTTCAATTTAGCCACGTTCTTTTGCAGACATGCCCTATCTGTAACACATAATCAGTTTACCCAGTTTCAAGGCATCAGCAGACAGATTGTAGAACAACTCAGATGAATAAGATAGATCTGAAAGAAACAATGTAAACAAGTATCCCTGTGGGACACCCTGACTGTAACCAAGAATTTTACCTGTCTAGTTGCTGTATGATACTTGCCATGCCCTGTTTGTAAGCCATGCAGTTATTCATCTTATTAAGAGTATGTCAGGTCTAGATTAGAACATTGACAAAGCCGTTAATTGAATGACTTTATACTCGAAAATGCCGTAATAGAAGTGTGTTTTGTGAGATCCTGGTACAGCGAAGATCGGAAAATTTGCCCTTTCCTCACTATAATGCGATCTCGGAGTTGGTATATATAATTAGCAGGGGGTGTGGGTACATGGCCCCACACAAAGGCGAGTTCTTTTATCGACATTTTCGATTATTAAGCCATTCAATTAACGACTTTGTCAATGTTCTAATATAGACCCGAGTACATCTATAAGTACATCAGTGCCTAGTTGTTCTAATTTACTAATCAGTGTTTTGTGTATGACACTGTCAAATCTATATAAATTATATCACAGCACAATTTTTCATTCACAGCTATTATATTGTAATAGAACATCATGTTACAGGTATTAATAGATCTATTTTCATCATATTCATGCTGATATATAGTTTCAAGTCCCAGCCTTTACAGTAGCTTGTCCAATATTACCTTCTCTCTTATTTTCCACAATATTAAATTATTAAGAGTCTGTATGATTCTGGGTTTGTCCTCCTTCCCTTTTCCTTCTTTCCCTTAAAGACAGGTTTAATTAGTGCTTCTCTCCAATGTTATGGAATCTCCTCATATTTATGCAACCTAGAAAATAATAGATACAAGGGTACTGTGAGTTCTTTCTGAAGTGTTCCCAGGTCATTATTACTAACTCCATCTCCATCCTGTGCTTTGTTTGGATCCAATCTGCATAGTTCATTTTCAGTATGATCTAATCTGATTTTGGTATCTGAGGTTACCTGGATGCCCTAAGACAACTTATCATGTACAATTTCTACAAGTTATTCTTGCCCTTGTCTCACACTATGCTTACTTTATTTGTCCAGCTTGTTAATTGCAGTTTTCAAACTTGTCACTTGATCTCTTTTCCATTTCTTATATTTTTTTGTCTCTCACCTTACAAGAATTTTGTTCTTATGGAAATATATCCTGCTGCCGTTATGTGCCTGGATCCTGATGTTAAACATTTCTCTTTCCATTTTCCTTCTGCAATTTTGCCACTGAAAGTATTACTCCAGTTAGTTTTACTTAGTGACTGTTTGTTTCCATGTAATCTGTTATTGATCTTCTGTGCTTTGGTTTAGATTTCAGTTTTGGTAGAACTATCTAGTAGCAAATTAACCTTTATAACCCCACGATCATTGCACATCAATGATGGTAAACCTTAACATGAAGTATCAGCAATTTCTTTAGGAACATAAACAATGTCTAATATGTGCTGTTAGCTGGTAGTTTTTTTACATTCTGAAGCAGTTGTTGGCATTCTTTGTCTGTGTCTGCAACCTTAAAGGCAATACACAGTGATGTGCCAAACTAATTGTAAATGGAGCCATTTATTCTGAGCCAAAGGACATAGCAAATCTACTGGCTGATAAATTCATCTTCAACTATACCCTGCTTTCTTGCTCTGACACCTCTCAAAAATACCCTAACCATAAATCCAACAGTCACTAAGAACCTGGTCCACAATACCCTCTCCAAAGACAAAAATACTGCATTGATGAATCCTGATAATATCCCAGGATATCTCCTAAATAGCATGAAGCATGGCCTATTAGGCCCACTAGAATCATTGTTTATCCATAGCCATCAAACTGGCTTCACACAGAATGAATGGAAGGCAGTAACTGTTATCTCTCTTCTCAAAGGTAGAACAGCCATGGAAAGAATTATCATGGATATGATGAATAATGACATTGGAAACCTTCAGTCATTGGACCCAACCAAGTTTGATTTCATCAAGGGCAAATTAAAGGCAAATATCTTATAAAGAGAGTTGTGAGAACTTATGTAGACTATTAAAGAAATACCAAAGTTTAGACCTTGAGAACAATATTTTTTTACGTTGCATTGAACTCTAAATCATACCAAAGGGTTTGGTTTGAGATGTTTTAAATGTCTCAATGGAGTTGATGTAATGGATGCATTCTTTGCTACGTTAAAGGAGGTTTTTTAATTTGGCAGGCCTTCATTTTTTGACTATTGGTTGAAAATAATCAGAAAATCATGTCCAACTTAAGAGAGCAGATAGTTAAGTTGGACCAGATGATACAAAAGGATTTTCGCAGCAGAATAGGTGAATGAGCTGAGTATTGTTCACTATTAGGAGAAGTGCGGAAACATAAAGAGATGATTATTAAATACAAATACATAAATTGAACAGGGATGCTACCGCTTATAAAAATGATAATGCTTATGTGAACTTTTGAGCCTCTTTTAAATGTAAGAACAAAACTGCACATTATAATCAACAATGGCTTGGTAACCAGGGTTCCTTTCTATTAAGAAGGCTGTCCGTGAACAGCCTATTGACAGAGAGATTAACATTAAAGTGAGTTCAGGAAGTGATGTTATTGGCACCTCCGTAACAGACTTTATACAGGGAGAAGCATCCGACGTGCCTGGCTCTTCCAATTTTAACATACCCAATAATTCTATTGATTCTGGACCGCAACCAAAAGTTTTTTTAACTGCTGAGAAAGAGGGCAAGGCTCAGAGAATGTGAACGATGACAAAGAAAAAGGAGAGAATGCTGTCAGATTCTTCAACGTACAATTAGACCGGTATAAACCTGTGAATGACAATGTTTTGAACCTGTCTAGTTTTAGTTTAAATGCTGACCATTTGAAAGTGTTAAAACTTCGTTTAAATTGTGTTTCTTCTCGGAAAGCAAATGTAGCACATACATTGTTGGACTTATAAAAGTACACCAGATTGTTAAATTTAAATTTCATTTTAAAGGATGTAAAGTTAAATGATCTATTTTTAAAAGACCATCTTGTTAGAACCCATCATGACTTCACACTTTACTAGTGTTTGAGTTGACCTGTGAAAATCAGATTAGACAATTGTTACAGAACAAACTTGTTAAAGATAGACTTTATTTTAAGAACTTAACTAAGAGAGAAAGATCAGAATTAAATGAATTAGTATGATTTTTGTCATATAGATAAACCCAGACTGGGGACCTTGTTTGGAATTCCAAAGGACCATAAGAATGCTATCAACCCTCCCTTTAGGCCTATTGTTTCTGCTCCCAATTATATCACAGAAGGCATTTCTTTAGTTGTAGATTCAATATT
This sequence comes from Protopterus annectens, assembly GCF_019279795.1. NCBI lineage: Eukaryota > Metazoa > Chordata > Ceratodontiformes > Protopteridae > Protopterus > Protopterus annectens. The sequence goes on from NC_056744.1 coordinate 1,564,909,825, forward strand.
AAACCCCTTAGTTCAGAAGATGAGTTCTTATTTAAAGGACTCATGGGATTGTTTAAACAATTTTAGAAATTTTGCTGAAGGGTTTTCATTTGATCCCATGTTACATAATATGTTCACTATTGACGTTGTGTCTTTACTTGTATTCCCCACAATGTTGGGGTCGAGTATGTAAGAGATTATTTGAGGAATCTTCTAACTCTGAATGTAATTTTTGTTGTGAATTGATTGATGTGTTATTAAACAATAATTACTTTTTGTTTAATAAAAAACATATAAACAAATTGGGGGGGTGTTGCTATGGGTTCTCCCACAGCCCCTTCATTTGCCAATGTAGTCATGTGCTGGTGGGAGAGTTCAGTTTTAAAACCTTTAATGAGACAAAATCAGGTTTTGTTTTTTTAAGAAATTTGTTGATGACTTGTTCTTTGTCATGGCTAGGGACACAGTTAAAGTGAATGAATTCATCAGGTGTCTAAACTATGAGTCTGGCATTTTACAATTTACATTAGGAGATGTAGGAACAAGGGTAAATTTTCTAGATGTTACTATAGAATGGGATTTTGAAAAAGAAAAATTTATAAGTAAGATACATTGCAAAAATACTTTTACAAACAGTTATTTACATTACACAAGTCTTCACCCATGATTTATTAAGGACAACATACCTAAAGGTCAATTTATCAGAGCCAGCTGCATGACTAGTGAATTTAAACATTTATTAGATGAGTTTGAATTCATCATTTCCTTGTTTTTGGAACTGTGGTGGTGGTGCTGCGGTAGCATTGTTGCCTCACAGTAAGACATTGTCCTGTTCGATTCTCAGCTAGAGCGTCTTCTGTGTAGAGAGATGTGTGAATGGGAGTACCTTAATTGAAGGTTGTGCACCAGGGCTGGCAACTTGGCATGTAAAAATCTACTGCCAATCATTAGTGGACTGGAGTTCCACTGTGGCGACCCCTAACCGGGAAAAAGCCAAACGACACAACAACAACATTTCCTTGTTTTTGGAGAGGGGATATGATGAAACACATTTAAGAGAACAAGCACAGTTTATACTTAGGAGAAGGTAGTCTCATTATCCAGCTATTTTGGATGTACCAATTAGTAGTTCTGCAAGTTCCAAGAGTTTTACTAATGACATCAGTGCTTATTGCACCTTAGATATTACCTTGGACAGTGGGACTATTAGAGGAGTAATTAAGAACAACTGGAAAATTTTAAAGGTCAATCAAGATTTATTCAAAGTAGTAGTTTCAGTTCCTTATTTGTTTATAAAAATCAATTTAATTTAAAAAAACATATTTTAGAGAGACAACAACAGAATTACTTGTGGAACTCTTGATACAAACAAGTACAGTGGAATGTACAAATGTGGAAGTTGCAATGTTTGTAGGTTAATTTTAGAGGGACCCTTTATCAATTTATGTCAGTTACCTTATACTATCAAGGCACCTGGATTTTTTAATTGTAAAAGCAAAGGCTAGTTTATATTGGGGTTTGAGCAAATTATATCGCCTTTTAGTATGACCACGCGAGCTCTGTGTGTTAGAATTAGGGAGCATTACTATAGTATCAAAAAGAAAGATAAAAATAATGCTTTTTATAAACATACATTAAAATGTCCCAATTATAGTACGTTTTTATTTTCTGTTTTAGAAAAAGGATTTAGTGACATTAGGGGCAGAGATTTAAAGCCTGATTTGGAACAGAAAGAAGCCTTATTTCATATAAAATTAAATTCTGACAAGGAACCAGGAACGAATGATGTGGTCAACATTAAGTGTTTTTTTTTTAATTGGGAGAATGTATTTACATAAATAAATGTGTTTGGTTTTTAGCTTTTATTATGTCCTATGTATTATTTATAGTTTTGTCTTTTTAAGAACTTACTTACTTCTGATTTTTTTATTGGTTATCATGGGTATTTAAACTGCTTTGGCTGAATTGTTAACATTTTGATGAAGTCTTTGATGAAAGCTTTGAATAAAGAGTTTTGTACTCTAATTTATTCCTTCTTTATGGTCAGCCTGGTTCCATCTTTTTGTTATTAGTTGCTGATATTACTGGAATTATGGACTTTTGAGTGGCAGGTCATGCCTACTGAACCTGGTTATCTTGTGGGCATCTATAACAATAGGCATGTACGGATGGAGACATACTTCAATGATACAAGCAGAGCTGCTGAAGAGCCAAATAAGAAATATCAAGGACAGCTGAGGCAGAAAAGAAAATGATAAATATGAAGCTGCCTCAATACACAAAAGTATGTCATTGTGACAGGTGTCTGTGACAATAGAAACAAACGCTTAAGCTTTCACTGGATGGAAGGTGATAATTGGAAAAAGAGTATTGATGAGTTCAAAGGAGGAACAGGAAGATGACAATGTGTGAAAGAAAGACAGTCAGAAAAAGGAAAAAGTACATTGATTTATGTCAAAGCGATGCAGCTGAGTGGGGTCAATGAGTCATCAGAAAAAAATTGCTGAAAATTATAGACTCTCATACAATGACATTGGAGGGAAAACTAGGGAGGATTAAAGTTAGTGACCTTGACAGTTGGGTAGAATGCCACTTAGTAAGGTTAAAAGACTGTAAAATGGGGGAACTGAGGAGATATACATTAGTGGAGAAAGTTATAAGCAAGTCAGATGTTATGGTAGAAGCGGTAGGGGAAGAATGTCCTGTACTTTGATAGCTACAAATTTACTCAGAGGGAGATTGAACACATCAGTTAGTTGTTTAGTAGAAAAAAAAATGTTTAAGCGAACTTCCTATGTCTCTGTACAGGACATTCATTCTGCTTTCAGAATAGGGGTAATGGCCAAGTGCCTGACAGTCACCATCTGATTTATATAAATGTACATTTTCCACATTCATTTATAAATATGTATCTTAAACATAATTGAAGCTGTATGTTTAAGCCTAGCAGGAACCATTCCAATATGCTATAACTTCAGTTAAAACCTGCACTAACATTTACTCCACCTAACAATTGTCTGCTGTAATCCTACATGCTGGTACCTTAAAATTCTGATATTTTTTATTATGCAATTTTAGAATTATAAAACAATCTGCATCCTAAAATGTAATATGATCCAGAAAGAATTCCTCTCTGTTTTTTGTAATTCAAAGAGCTCTGCTAAGGTGATTAGTCTTTCATTATATGAGAAATCTTTAACCAACAAAAACAATTTTGCAGATGTATGAGTGCAGGGGGTGCGTCTGAGAGCAGTGCTCTCACAATACACATGCCCCATGTGCACCAGAATTGCCATACAGCAATTTAAATCGAGTGAGAATGCTCGTAACACCTCCAACCCATCAGGGTAAGAAATCTGGACAAAGCCATAAGGGACAATGATCCCTACAAAGCCAGAAAGTTGACAGACTAACAGGTTTAGCATTAGCATGAATTTTTGGCAGGGTATGAAGCATACAACGCACACCTCTCAACCTGTCAGAGTAAGGAATGTGGACAAAGCTATGAGGGACAATCATCCCTACAAAACCAGAAAGTTGATAGAATAACAAGTTTAGCATTAGCATGAATTTTCTGCAGGGTATGAAGCATAAAACTCGCATCTCTCAATCTGTCAGAGTCCAATAGAGAATAAACCAGGTAGAAACCACCACGATATATTAATGAAATCAATTTATTACAGATCAAAAATAACAAGCGCTTTCACGTGTATCAAAAACACGCTTCATCAGGTTTAACTAAGAGCAATCAGTGAAGCACTTTTATACATATCACCTAGTATCATCAATTAATAATTAGCAATCAAAGTAAATGATCTATCAAAACAATTAAGCAATTTAAAACAGTGAATTGGAAAATACATTAACCCTTACAGAACAGAGAATGGAATCAAGACATAAAAATCATGAAAAACCGAAAGGCAACACAATTTATATCCTAATGAAATGAAAATGATAAAAATAATAAAATAGAATAATCACCTTGTGTTTAAGCCACATGACATGGAGACAGGGCTGGCTGGCTTCAAATATGTTAATACTTAAACAACTTATTAAAACAACTCGTTAAAAAACCTAACAACACCAAAAACCTAATACAACAAGACCCCTTATGAAACTTTTATAAAAAGAATATTATATGAAACTACTGAAACTGTTAAAACTATTAGGCTAAACTGATCATTAATCACGTGCCATTAAAACAGGCTTGATACTGACGGACTGGTTCAAGCCCGGCTCAAGATGGGCTCTCAGCCTAAAGATCCATCTTAGCTCAACCATCTCTAAATAATTTACTTTATCACCCCCTCTACTATTTATACCTACTATCTGTAAAACCCTGAAAGTAAAACTGTGATCAGGATATACAGCCACATGTTTGGCCAAGGCACTACGTAAATTCATCTTTCTAATGTCATATATATGATTATACATTCTCTCTCTCTTAACCTCCGAGACGTCATACCTACATAAAATACTGTGCATGCTGTGCATGTTGCCAAATATATAAGGTTAGTACTATCACATGTTGCATAAAAACGCAGTCTAAAAGTATAGCCAACATGAGGGTGGTCAAACCAACTCTCACCATTAATGTATTCACACGTTACATTTGTTGCATGGAAAAGTACCATGCCTTAATATTTGTCTATCCATATTGCTAATAAAAGGATTAGTTCTATCAACACATAATAATCTCTTCAGATTTTTACTATTTCTGCATCGGAAACAAGGTGTCGTTCCTAATAATTGGGAACACTTGTTTCTGTAAGTAATATACTCCAATTCTTTCTTATGATATCAGTGATATATTTTATATCACTGGTATATCTTGTAGTGAAAAGTACCTTATTAGATCTATGTTGGACCCTATGATTAAACCTGGTATAGAGTTGCTCCAAGGAATCAGGGCGTTCTGTATCACTGGCCATAATAGCCGAGACTGGGTATCCCAAACTACTCAGTAGAGATGCTGTATAGCCTCTATCATAAAACAATTCTCCCATATTATTTAACTGTACCTTTCTGTCATAGGCATTCCTACATAATCTAGAGATTCTTTTGAATTGTCTCTTAACAATGTTCGGAAACACCGAACGTGGGTGCATGCTATTAAAATGTAATATTGCATTCCTCCAACAAGGTTTCCTGTAGAGGTTAGTAGAGAGGAAGCGTCCTGAGTCATTAAAAATTGTTATATCAAGAAAATGTAATTCATCGTGAGACACTTCTATGGTGAACCTTAAAAAATCAGTAGTAGATTCTAAATAACTAACCATGTCATACAACATGTCCTGGCTTCCATCCCATACAATCAGAACATCATCTACAAAACGTCTATAAAGTAGAACATGCTGGAAAAAAATGCTGTTAAACAAGTGTGTCCGTTCCCAATAATACATAACGAGATTTGCATACGAATTTGCGCATGGGGTGCCCATAGCCACACCCCATATATCTGTATATATATAAGGAATCTGGACAAAACCATAAGGGACAATCATCCTTACAAAGCCAGAAAGTTGATAGAATAACAGGTTTAGCATTAGCATGGATACTCTGAAGGGTATGAAGTAAAAAACACAACAAATATATATATTTTGTTCACATGTGCAATAAAGTTTAAGCATAGCTGCATGAGTGTGCCCATTGCTTAGCTATGCTTAGCCCAGCTGAAACGGCATGATAAGTTAAATAGCAATAGACATCCAACATAAGCCTTAATGCAATAGTGTAGTGGATAGAGCATACACCTTCCATGTAATCACTCATGGTTTGAGCCTCACCAAAGCTGTTTCCATTTTGTATGTGTAATCATTACAATTTTAATTTATTTGTAAAATTATGTAGGAAGTAACTTATATTTACCAACCAGAGAAGTGTATTAGGCCCAGATGTGAGGTGTCAGTGTAATAAAGTGGTGAAACCCCCATATAAACACAATTGTCCCATACAGTATAGTCACACAAGAATAAATGTAATTACAGCACATTGGGGGATGTCAGGGAAGGTAAACAAATTTATAATATGTAATGAATGATGAATCAATCCCATACATGTGGTAGTCCAATAAAATAAAACATAAGCAATGCTAAGCATTGCACAGCTATGCTAACTGGGTGTAAGCATTGTATACATATGAATGCTAAGCAATGAGTAGCCCAGCTAAGTGGACTTGCCCATTGGTAAGCAGTGTTGAACCTGCACCTTTAAGCATTGCCAACCTTAGCTAAGCAGGATTGCCTGCAACTTATCTTAGCTCAGCATAGTCAAAACTGTCCAATCACAGCAAAGAGTGGGAAATTGGATGTATTTAAACCCGCAGGTGGGAATACAGCTCATAACTGGTTGTAGCTCCCCACTGTACGCAGTATGGCAGGTGTCAGAGAGGGCATGCACTTTTGGGCACAGCGCTGAGGCATACAGGAGTCCAAAGTCATGGTAGGACTCCTAGTAAAAAACATGATGTCAGACTGCTGTAGGACAAGTACCAGGGCTCCCAATACAAAGCAGAAACCTGAGAAAGTCTTGCCCATGATCTCACCAGTACCACTGGTATCCCTCAGACAGGTGCAGCACCACTATGCTAACTTGAAACAGAGGAAGCGGGAGCTCTTGGAACAGTGGTTCCAAGAAGCAAGAGAGAGGGGAGATGCCCCAGCAGTGTGTAAGTATTCATAGCAATAACTGTTTACCAAAGTCCAGCCTGTGTATTTGATGGATAGGTATGCCTAAATGTTTCTCTATTTTCATTACAGCTCCAGCTGAGCGGGCTGTGAACCAGGAAGCCCATGCCAGTAGGTTGCAAAGACTGCGTTGTGAGGCTGGTGAGTAACAATCCTGCTTATAGTAGTCATACCAAATAAATATAAAGGAGTAAAAGGTCACCTGGCAGTATAAAAATGTGTATGGTTTTTACTGAATAAACCAGACAATATGACAGTAATAGTCCCATATAGGTCATATTTAAATAAAAGTGTAACTGTCTGGCAATAAAGTTCTAAATCCTGGTCTGGTTGTGTTTACTCGGTATTGTATGGCATGAAATGTTGCATTCACCAAGATCTGATATCTGAATAGTAATGTTGTGTTAATCACTGTTTCCCACACTGTGTTACATACATGAATATGTCTAGGAATGTCTGTATAAGAATGCTGTAATTACAAGGTCAGATTGTACAACCAAGAGAGACTTAGACAGAAAACACTGACAAAAAAGGCAACAGTTTCTTAATAGCTCACTCAGATGAAAAACAAATTGTTGTATTTTTAGCAGACACAGCCATAGTTCAAATACCAGGAGTGGTAGTAAGCTGTATGCATAATTTTAACTAGGATTTTGGGAATACGTGTGGAAACAGTCAGGTAGTGTTAACAAACATTTCCCCCACAGGTCTTCCAGGTAAGAGAAGTAGAAAGTAGTTATAAGATGGTTGAATTATACGGGTCTATATTATAACACTGAAGTTCAAAAACTTTGAATGTTATAATATTGAACCCTTTAGTGTGAAAGCTGAGAATAGCGAAGCCTCGGAACATCAAAATTTTACCTAGGGTAAGATTTTGGTGGTCCGTGGCTTCACTATTTACAGCAGTGTGGTGCAATGGTTATGGACTGGGTTTAGGGAAGTGAGCGAACGGAGGTTACGGATTGGGTTCAGGTAAGTGTGGTGCGATGGTTATGGACTGGGTTAAGGAAAGTGAGCGAACGGACTGGGTTAAGGTGAGTGTGCGGTAGTTAGGGACTTTAGGGTAGGGCGCGGGTGAGGTGAGTGTGCGGTAGTGACAGACTTTAGGGTTAGGGCCGGGTTAAGTGAGTTAGGGTTAGGGCGTGGGTCAGGTAAATGTGCGATTGTGTGGACGTGAGGGTTAGGGTGGGGTAGGTGAGTTAGGGTTAGGGAGTGGGTAAGGTGAGTGTGCGATAGTTAAGGACCTTAGGGTTAGGGTTGGGTTAAGGTAAGTGGGTAGCTAGTGGTGTATGTCTGGTTTAGTGTAGGGTTTTGTGAAGTGTATGTGTGTGGATTATTTTATTTGGTGTGCTTGAGTTATGTGTATGTTTGTCAGAACAGCAAATTTTTTCCCTGGGAAAAAAATCGCTATTCTGACTGTTTGGTTTTCTGGTGTTTTGATTGAATGGGGTCGATATTATAACATTAGATGCTTTTAGACTTCGATGTTATAATATAGACCTGAATTATACACTGTGTACAAACATACCACTGCCCAAACCAAGGCCATAGTGTATTGTAGTAATACCTGTAGAGTAATGATTAGAGCAATGATCATTAAAGTTGTGAGTACTGCAAGGATATACAATCTGTTAATTGACATCTCTCTCTCTCTCCCCCCACCATATCTGCAACAATAATCTTAACACACAAATCAGTGGGTATGCTTTACACCAAACCTACTGTTAGGACATATGTCCCATCGTTCAACAAATATTGAAATGTGTTTCTATTAATGTTCCATGTTGAAATACTATCATTGATGGCCTGTTTCTATCAATGTAATCTGCATGTTGTTGTAATGGCCACTGTGGTTCCATATATGCACGTGTTCTATTTGCTATGCAACTGTTCCAAATCTGTTGTTTTGGGTTAATTGGAATATCTATGCATGCTGTTATAACTAATCCTGGATTGTGTTGACTATTACTAATCCACATATGTTCTAAAACTGCAACACCATAGCACATTTGGGAAGGCCGGTCCCAGCGGACCCAGCTCTCCCACCTCATCTGGCCATGGGACCGGGCCCCAGCATGTCTGGGACCCACTCTGGGACCTCCTCGTCTGCTGGTCCTGCACCACCTTTAGGTGGAACCACCTCAGGGGATGGGGCTCGTCCCACCCAGGAGCAGGCAAGGATACCATCACCAGAAGCCAGGTCCGGTGATTGGTGTTAGCGAGCTCTGAAAGGAGTGTGGAGATCTGCTACGCCAGCTTGAGGGCCTTGTGGCACAATAAGAGGGTCAGCCTGCCCCTCCTGCTCAGCCCCCAGCACAGCCACCTTCAGGACTGTGAAGGTGCAGTGGTGACTGCCCATGGGTGGGGACCTCAGTCCCACTGTTTCCATTTGGGGGCTCATGGGCTTCTGATTTCCAAACACCTCTCCCTGTCCAAGGTGTTTACCCCCCCACATGTGTCATATACCACCTCTGTATGCTGTCTTTTCTGTCTTCCTACCCAACCTACCTCCCCAAATATACTTACTATCCTTCCACAACATCCCATCCTCACCTTAAAAAAAAGGGCAATCTGTTCCCCTCAAAAATTTTGCCCTATACATAGTTGTCCATTTCACACATGTCCACTGGACACATGTAATCTGGTCTAATTGGCATCACAACTCATTAGTGTTGTCCTCACCCCTCTCCCAGGGGTTTGAGTGTCCAAATATGCCTTCAAATTCTGATGAAAGTTGTAACACCAACAACAATCTGATGAAAATGACCAAGACTGTAGACTGGACTGTCAACAGTTAAATAAATGCACATAAATCAATGCACCAAGCTGTAAAAAAACTCATGCAAGCCAAAAATGGTTAGCACTTTCATTTAATCCAATATTAAACTTTTTCAGACAACACATACAGGTCATCACTTCCTTTAAATAAGACCTAAAAACATTTCATTGGCTAAGACAATTATTTAACGTGGTTAAGACAATTACTTAAAGTGATACTTCCTTAAAAACATTTTCAATGGAGAATTTGTTGCTATTTATAAGAACATAAGACACCATCTCTACCATAATAAAGTTGAATATAAATACATATACAACACATAAGTAAATATTTCTTAAAATTACTTATAGTTTAAAATCTTCTAAATATTTATTCATATGGTTATACTAAAATCCTTGCTATTCGATCTTTATAATTTCTTTCTTTCTAAAGTCTTTAGTTTTAACACTGCAGAAATTGAGGTATGCTCATTTATACCTGGCCATGAGTCTGCTTGCAGCTGAAGCTGCCATTTTAATTCCTTAATTTTAGTTGCAGTCCCCATGGTTGTTTGTCATTTATAAGTACATTGTCAATGACAATAAAGTAGAACTTATGGCTTGAAAATTCTATAGTATGTTTAGATAAGGCATTATTTATGTTGGATTTTCCTATGGCATATTCATGCTCATAAATTCTTTGGCTAATTTTTCTCTCTGTTTTTCCTTTATAAAATGTGGTGCATGAACTGCAATGTGCCAGGTAGACCATTGCTTTAGAGCCGATACTCTAAAGCAGTGGTCTACCTGGCACACAGCAGTAGTAAGAGGAATTAACCCTGTTTGTGTGGCACTAAGCAATGCCTACACAGATTGTGCACTTTTAAGACTGTCTGTAAGCATAGTTAACCTGGAGTTAGCATTGCTTATTGCCGCACAAACCCATGCAAACCCACTTACAACTGCTTAAAAATGCCTTAATCATTCTATAATCAACAGCCCTTGTTCTGCCCAGCAACAAAATAATCAGCCCTTGCAAAACATGAACTCAGGACCCTGCACACCATAGCCAGAGCAATTTATCAATAAGCCATCTGAGCTGTAGATATAACTGATATTTTTTAAACATATCATGCAGCACAGTCATTCAACAGTAGGGAAAATATATCTGTATATGTATATATGTATATATATATATATATATATATATATATATATATATATATATATATATATATTATAGAAACCTCATTTGTCTGTAACGCATTTGACTGAAACCATAAGACTGCAATTTCAAAAGACTGAAAAGTCACTTGACTGAAACCCATAAGACTGAAACCCATAATGCTGAATTTCAACATACTAAATTGTAAACTGGACCAGATAAAGCCAGACTAGGTGAGGGGCTATGCCCCCCACTCCCTAATGTTGGGACTGTGCCACCCACATCCCTTCCAACTATATATACAAACTCCAGGATTGCACTACAGTAGGGAAAAGGGCATATATCTTTCATGTACTTATGCCCTTTTCCCCACTGTAGTGTGATCCTGGAGTTAGTATATGTAGTTAAGGGGGATGTGGGGGCACAGCTCCCCACATTGGGGGGTGTGGGGGGCTTAGCCCCCCATCTATTCTGTTTTATATTGACCGGTTTAAAATTTAGTATGTTGAATATTATGGGTTTCAGTCAAGTGACTTTTCAGTCATTTGAAATTTTTTGAAATTTCAGTCTTAGGGTCTCAGTCAAATGAGTTTTCTATCATATGATAGGGATCCAAATATACATATATATATATATATATATATATATATATATATATATATATATATAGTTACACTACATAATCTTGAATTACTGAAATCCTGAAATTCAGTAACCAGAGACTATGAAGCAGAAAACCAGAATGCCGAAAGTGCATAAGAGCAAATTTGAATATCTCAAATCTGCGCTTATGCATTTCCGCTATGTTGCGTGTAGTGTTATGGTGCCTGAAATTTTAGGTGAGTCAGTGTTTGTGTGTGTTTTTGTGCATTGTATGTGTGGGTAAGGGTAGGGAGGTGTAAATGTGAGTGTGAGTGTTAGATTTGTTGATGTCTGTGTGTGCGTGATGTATATTTGTGTGCGAGCGAGTGGAGGATGCTGTGGTGTGAGTTTGTTTTTTTATGTTATGTGCGATCTCGGAGTTGGTATATATAAGTAGGGGGTGTGGGGGTGCAGGGGGTTTGTGGGTGTAGGGTTGTGTGGTTTGTGTGCTGTGGGTGGAATGGTGTGCATGTTATGCGGTGTCTGGTGTATGTATGTTCGTGATTGTGTGATTCTGGGTTGTGGGTTTCCGTATTGTGGATGGTACATGCTATATATCTGCATACATGTCCCAAAATGCCCATAGAAACATATGCTGCTGATAGACCACCCACAACTGGAGCAGCATGCACAGTTGGATACAAAAGCAGCCATGATACTCACATCTGACCCTCCCCCCCACAGTCCAAATAAATAAGTGAACAGTACACTGCTACAAAATCATGATAGGCCATACGCAACGGCCAGACATACAACAATCTCTTAGCAAAACAAATAAAATGTTTGAACATAGCAAAAAAAAAAAAATACAACCAGCCAGTAATTCACACATGTTTATTATACTCTGATGTCTTGGCCAAAGCCTTCAAGAAGTAAACATCACCAGAAATACATGCCTTAATCTCAAAAAGCAATTAACACCTAATTACATAATTGAATACACAGGCCTCCAATTACACTCATCATTTAACCCTCTACAGGATAAAGTATAACAGTTAATATTAACACATTGGGTCTCTACATAACAATTGTCCTTTTATGAATGTTTCATCACACTGAGGAACAGATGTTTTTAGAAACAGTATCTTGAGACCCACTACTGTCCCCGTGGTGTGATTTATTCAAATGTACAGCTATAGAACTGAAATATTTTTTATCAGTAATATGTCTGACATGTTCTAACAGCCTAGTTTTAAAACATGTGTTACTGTTCCCCACATAAAATATGTTACAAGGCCATCTAAGAGCATTCTCTATACACCTACCTCTGGAATGTACAGACTTCAGCATGTTTCCCAGCCATTTCACTCAGCAGGAATTACAGCACTAAATAATGATAGACCAGTATACCTATCCACCTATGAATGTATGACATTTTGACAAAGCCTGACATGATTGGTGGACAGAAGTTGAAATACACAGCCATACATGAAATATTGCTGTTATACACTGAGAAAGTTGCTGTTGTTACATGGTTTGTAGTAGCTCACACAACTCCAGGATGTCTTCCTCACACGAGTTTAATACTCCACATCCTTAAGAATATTCACTGTAATGCTAAATGTATCATTCTACAAACTTCCTATGTTTGTAACAGGTAAATTTAAAGTCTGTCCCTATTTATCCCCCCATCATTTTAGGCATTGTTCAGATGTGATGCTCTGAGAGGTTGTGAGGTGGGATCACAGCTCAGGAGCCTGACTCTCCTGGGAAAGGACAGCTTATATATGACAACTGCAGGGGTGTCTGTCAAGCAGTTGTGACTGTGCCACTGCTGAGGGATATAAAGTCAGAAAAACAAATGGATGTTACCATCTACATAATGCAATCACCAGAGTATGCTACTGATTTGCCAAGGACAACACCTGTCTGGGGAACAGCCCATACATAACAGACTAACCTGTGGCCATTATGTGGATGGCTCTACAGTTGAGAACTATGCAGAGACAAAACTTTTTCAGACTGAAATCCATGCAGAAGTAGCATGTGCAGACAAACCCTGTTAAGCTAGTAGTATTCCAAACATATAACAGCAATACTCACTTTCTGCTCCTAAGTCTTGAACCTTCCCCACCATGTAGTTGGCTTGTCTTCACAAGTCTAGTTGTAAGAGGTAGTAGCTCACACAACTCCAGGATGTCTTCCTCACAAGTAAGGGAAAGGGCCAATTCCTGCATGGAGTACTAATTTATAGGAGTGTGTTGCCATGACATGGGCTATTGGAAGAACTACAAAGCTGCTCTGCATGCAGTTAGCAAGGAGGAATGCCAATAGGTGCACAGACCATCACCTGGTCATGAGCATCACCTAAAAAAGCCATGCTGCCACCTATTCAAACCAACTCTATCCCTGTAGTGCACACACACACACACACACACACACACACACACACACACACACACACACACACACACACACACACACACACACACACAGAAATAACAAATGAAACATAAAGTGGAAAAGAGAAGAAAGAAAAAGGTAAGTGGAACATGTAAGCAAGTAATTGAATGTAGTACTTGGTCTGTAATAATGGGAAATATTATTTGAAGGAATATATGTCCCAACAGGACATGCTGTACTAATGACCTGCTAAACAGCTACTATGGCCATAGCATCTGGCCCTCTCTGCAGTGGGAGATATCACAGACATGCCTCTGAACTGTACAGATCTTCACAGAATGTCCACATTTTACCATAATGTATTTTTGTCTGTTCCTCCTGAGATCTGTAGTTTTCTGGCAAATAGCTGAGGATTTAAGTCATCAGATAATGACAAACACTTGAGTTTAATACTCCACATCCTTAAGAATATTCACTGTAATGCTAAATGTATCATTCTGCAAACTTCCTATGTTTGTAACAGGTATATTTAAAGTCTGTCCCTATTTATCCCCCCATCATTTTAGGCATTGTTCAGATGTGATGCTCTGAGAGGTTGTGAGGTGGGATCACAGCTCAGGAGCCTGACTCTCCTGGGAAAGGACAGCTTATATATGACAACCGCAGGGTTGTCTGTCAAGCAGTTGTGACTGTGCCACTGCTAGGCCAGTTAATGGGATGTTTTCTATATCCATGTTACCTGTGATTATGAGTATGGCACATATTTGCCTTGTAAAAGCTAAGACACCTATAGAGGGCGTGTGCATAGTAGAGTACTGTTACAGACATGTGTGTTGAACTGCATGTGATATATTGAATTAATAACATTCAACTGTATAGTGGTCTGCTGGACAATAAGCACATTTGTGACTGATATCTGTAGTCACATACAATTATACCTGTGTTATGTCAGCCAAACCATTGGTAGGTCTGTGAGCAATGGCATTGTAACATAATAGCCTACTTATGACTGTTGGACATCTTTCAGGTTATCACAGTGATGTCAAACCCTACTGTGCAATCAACATACTAATGTATGGTGCAGCTATATTAATACAGTATCAATACTGATGTCCCTTTTGACACCCATTTATGTGTGCCGTTGTCCAGACGTACTGCTGTAACAGGTTGAAAAGTATGCTTGAGCAGCAAGACTGTAAATACAGTGTGCCATACTAACATTCAACAGAAATGTATACCAGGTATCCCCTGAGTACATGTATGTATGCATATGTTCAGCTGGAAGGCACAAAACTAATCACATGGGTTTCAAGCAGTCAGGTAAATAGGTTGTGCATATTGCACATGTGTGTAATATCAGTGTCAGTGCATACAACAGACATATATGTGTACAGCTACTGGTGGTTGCATTGACCTGACCCTGATGTAGGTACTGGAGTAGGCATGATTATCAGGTATTAATCAGAGAGGTGTCCACCTGTGTTGTGACCCTCTGTCCATGCCTACCACTACCAGCTATATTAACACCTATATACAGTGGATATCATAAATGTACATACCCTTGTTGTAATGCCAGGTTTGTGTGCTGTATGACAATCAGACCACAGAAGATCATTTCATAATGCTTCTCATCTTGAATGTGACCCCTAGCCTGTACAATTCCATTGAAGTACAATCAAAGGTGTTTCTAGGAAGGTGAACAACTATTGTCAAATGAGGATGTGCTATGATGTTAGAGTCCAGTCCAAGACGAATGAATGCTGTAACCATCTCAAGAGGTGCATACACAAGTTTAAGGGTGTGCTACTCATTCAACTGGCTTATTGTACTGGGTATTATTTCCATATGTTTTCACAGACCAGATTATGTTTTCAATTGAATTGTACAGCCTATAGGTCATACTACAGGTGGGAATTGTTATGAAATAAGTTATTGTGGTGTCATGTTCCAATTGCACCAATACCAGGCAGTGTATCAGGGGTGTGCACCCTTTATATCCACTGTAGCTATATGGACACAGCAGTACCTGACCTGTATATCCAGCCTCCACCAAGGTAGAGTAATCCCCTTTGGTGGACAGCAGCAATACATAAACTACATAATATGTAATATATATATAATAAATATAATATGGGACACACAGGCGCAGGCAACAACTTTGAAGCAAGTCCACCTACATCTGAGCAAGCAGGTAAGTTCACAGTTGATGTCCTGTAAGGCTATGACTATGAATTGGACATATCCACACCACCAAGGACAATTACAGCTCTGTGGCAAATGTGATAAATGTGGTATACTGTAGTAGCAATACATAGCTAGGTAGGGGGTTGAAACTCAGTACTGGAAAGTGTTTGTGTGTGTTTGTCATCAGTATACTGTGTGTGGGATGGTGTGATTGTGTAATAACAGGATCCATTGGGGAGGTGGGTTTTGCTAAATTATTATGCTGAGGACCTAGTATATGTCACAATTTCCAGATTACAAGGTCAACAGTTATCAAACACCAAAGAGGTTGGTGTAGACAATCTACAGCCCTAAATGAGACAGTATGGATTAGTGAACAATATAGCAATACTTCTATTATTCTGAGACCACTCTCCACCCATGTATCATACACAAAAACACTTGGCTAGGCAACAACCACTATATTGGTAGTTCCCCTGCATATTGCCTCACAGATAGTACCCACGGTGTGATTGCAGGGGCTACATGCCTGTTGACCACAAAAGTGCCACTGACATCAGAAAGTACTTTGATGTGTTACATCTCCTGACTGGGTGTGTGTTATCCAGCAAGTAAAAGGACATAGCACCCTGTTCCATTCCCCTCAGAAGCCCAATCAATGTGTACAATGGCCCTTTTGCCATGTTCCCCACTGGACACCTGCAACAACTGTAGAGTCTGCAAACCTAGCCCACAAAGGGAATATCATGCCTTATACACATGCCCTGTATGGACAAATGCCACTTCTTCTTCTTTCGGCTTTTCCCAATTAGGGGTCACCACAGCGGATCATCTCTCATGACTGGCAGTGGAGTTTTATGGTGTTGAGTTGTCAGCCCAGTGCCCAACCTTCCATAGAAGGCACACACACACACACACACACACACACACACACACACACACACACACACACACACACACACACACACACACACACACACACACACACACACTCATGCCTAGGGCCAATTTAGAGTATCCAATCCACCTACAGCATGTCTTTGGGATGTGGGAGGAAACCGGAGCACCTGGAGGAAACCCACGCAACCACAAGGAAGACATGCAGACAGTGCACAGAAGGCACCCCAGCCGAGAATCGAACCAGAGAACCTCTTGCTCTGAGGCGGCAACGCTAACTGCTGCACCACCATAGCCGCCCCTATGGACCGATGCCACTAACTCTACTGAATACCTATATCATACTGTCAATGTAGGTACAATCACTACCTCAGTTACATAGCCAGGTCTCACCAAATGAGGTCAGGAATGCTACATCAGAAGATACCAATCTGTCCACACAACATGCCCCAGAGACCTCAAGCACACTTCCATACATCAAAGAACATGCATGTGGGACATGTGCACAACCAAGACACTGTCCATCCTATGGCATATAGATCACATACATGGGAAGCAGTGCACATCACTGGCCACCCACAATAGAAACCTGGATGAGTGGATGGGGAATACAATACCCACCCCTGGGGACCACTCCAGAGACTATACTCCTGAGCCACAGTGGGGACTATTGTCATGTGGCCTGATGCCAAGGTATTCCATTGGGCTAGGCTTGTAGAGCCTTCAGGCCCATTCACCTACTACACACCTATGAAGCAATGAACCTATGGATCTCAGTACTGGCAAATTTGTGTGTGTGTGTGTGTGTGTGTGTGTGTGTGTGTGTGTGTGTGTGTGTGTGTGTGTGTGTGTGTGTGTGTGTGTGTGTGTTTGTGTGTGTGTGTGTGTGTGTGTGTGTCTGTGTGTGAATAGTAATCCCAGTGTGTTTGATTGATGAATATCCCCTGTAGCTGTGGTTATTAGCAATTGGAGGTGTGTCCAAACCAGAACATGTACCATTCTCCATTCTACAACAGATGTACATCAACATGTACCTATGTACAACCCTCAGCCGTATAACCTGTGAGGTATATGCAACCACTGTGTTACAGACCGCGAATTACTGTGCGCATACTGTACCCTGCCTATGACATGGTGGATGTGTCACCACACTGCCATACCCTGTAGCCTTGCTGCAGGGGCACATCCTGGTGACACACAGATGGCTAGAACATAAATGAGATATAGCATGTGAGAACACATTCACTCAGCACTTCACTTGTGGGGGGAGAGAGGGATAAAGCTGGCAATGAATGTGTTGCCAAGACTATGGCCAATATCTGTTGTCTCAGGATAGGTATTAGCTTTGTGGAGTAACTTTCAGCATTTGTGTTTAATGCTGTGGAGGTTGTTAATGTAACTATTAAGGCTGTTGTGACTGTCATTAGTGTCTGCTGCATCTCTGCTGCCATAGATGCCTGTCTGGAACTCCATGAGGGATCCAAAGTTGTGTTTGAGGCTAATAAGGGAGTTTAACAGTCATGGGACACAACCTTTCCCTGCAACAGTGTCCTCCTTCTGATGTACTCTTTAGTAATGGCAGGGGACCATCACATTGTTTTCCAGTGTTTGGAGGACGGTGTCTGGGTTCTGTTGGCTCTGGCTAGTATCATGCATTTATGTACCTGTTTGTACAGTACCTATGTGAATGATTTCACAGTCATGCAGCTACATCCCATTGCCATGGGTGCAGTTAAGACATCCACCCCTGTTACCGCATAATCAGAGAGTTCAACCATGTCTCCTGTCATGTAGTCCAGGGAGGTGTGTCCCAAGTCATTCACACCCACATGGATATGGAGTGATACTTGTAGTTGTGGAGTGACATGACTGGCTATGTCATGTGTTAGATGCTGGCATGTGATTGATATTTGGCTGTTACCTGCTTCATATTTAACCCAGTGAGTGGGATGTGTGTGCCTCACTATTGAGTTACCCACACTCACTATATTGTGCAAGGTGGTTAGCAGTTAGCCTTCGGGGCTTAGGTTGGGGGCACACTGTGTAGGTTACATATGTGTCCCTTGGCATGTGTCATGTCACTGCATCTGAGTGGGTGTCTGCCTTGCTGGTCTGTGCTGTTTGGGTAAATGTCCATTGAGTGCTTCTGGGAAGGTGGATGTGTGGCTTTTCACTGTATGTCATGGTTGTCAAAAGTGGGTGTCATGGTGAGCTACATGTTCCACATGGTGTGTTGCAGGTGTTGATATTATTCTCTTGACCTGCTAGTCCAGTCTTTGCTAGAGAGTGCATATGTCCACATTGGGTGATATATGGGTAATCCTCACAGGTCTGAGTGTTTGGAGTTTAGAGGGGAGGGTTGTCTGTGTACATGCAGCAGTTGCAACAATGCCCCAGAAAGAACATGTGCACCAGATTAATGAGGGAAAGCACAGATAACCACCCTTCAAACATGCCAGGAGGGGTGGACATAACTAGTAAGTACTGAGGTGACATATGTGAAAAATGAGTACTGCTGATGGCTCACAGGTGTGCCACACTTCATGATACAATAACCTGGTGAAGTACCAAGCCATAATGCTAGTTGAAGTGCAAGACAGAAAGAACTAGCATGATGTACAGGTGGAACAAAGGCAGACTGCCTGCCACCTGTAATACTTTACCACAGCTGTGCATTTATCAGCAGCTTTGGCCATGTGAAAATTTACTAAGCTCTGTAGCATGTGTGGTAACTCCGTAACACTATAGTAGACATGCCTACATAGGCAGGAGTTCTAATGCCAATACTAGCAGGTGTGTGTGTGTGTGTGTGTGTGTGTGTGTGTGTGTGTGTGTGTGTGTGTGTGTGTATGTGTGTGTGTGTGTGTGTGTGTGTGTGTGAGAGAGAGAAACATGAACTGTCTGGTTATACCATTTTTGACCTGTGTACTACCCTTTACACTTCCCTTCACTGCAATTTAGTAGACCTGTTCATGTCATCCACCTCAGAAGTACCTTTGGTTGAGTTGGAAATGTATAAGCTCTGTGACGCATCTCATAGCTGCGTAACATTATAGTAGAAATACCTAGACAGGCAGGTATTCAAACCCCGATATTGGCAATTGTATGTGTGTGTGAATCATGTACTGTCTGGTGCATGCCACTTTTGACCTGTGTACTACCCTTTACACTTTCCCTCACTCCAATTTAGTACACCTGTTGATGTCATTTACCTCAGAAGTACCTTTGGTTGAGTTGAAAATGTATAAGCTCTGTGGTGCCTCTCATAACTGCATAGCACTGTAGTAGGAATACCTAGATAGGCAGGAGTCCTAATCCTAATGCTGGAAACTGTGTGTGAGGATTATATCATGGGTGGCTTATACCATTTTGATGTGTATACCATACACGGCTGATGACCACCTCCCACTGCCATTACTTTATATAGTGTGGTGACAGCATCTGCCTCACATGTAGCAGGTTAAACCATTGTGAAGTCCTCTGTACAGATGTGTCTGTAATATCCATTTGTTTGAAACCTATATGTGGTCGTAAGTGGTCTGTGTGCCTTAAAATTCCCATGTATGTGATATTATAGCCAAATAGGCCACAGTGAGTGTACTGACAGATATGGCAGCATGAGGTATCATACCTGACTGAATCATCATGCTGATAGGATGCCTGCCACCCTCACAGATGGCCTGCCTTGTAGGTGCAATACATGAGTACAGATGCTTGGTTTTACAAGTGAACTGTACCTGTTATGGGTCACATTAAAGGCTGAAAGAGATGTGGACTGTCATATTGTGGTCCTAATTAGTATGTAACAGGAACACCTTGCATCTTAAGAGGGGTGTGTACACAATTTATATCCACTGTATACCAGTAATGTGTCATGCATGACATTACCTTAGGCCGTTTGTCCAGCACAATTTGCTGGCCTCTGTCCAGATGTCTTGGCACTGACAAGTTGTGAGGTATGCTACAGGAATGTTGAATTCACATCAGATAGTCCCAGTGGTGACCACTGTGATTCAATACAGTTAACCCCAATACAAGTGAACAAGAACAACAAGGAATATAGCAATTACATAAAGCAATATAGCTATCACTGATGGTTGTGTGCATAGTAAATTGCATGTGCTTCACATGCCTGGGGTATTGCCATGCAACAATAAATAAATGGTACTAGCCAGAGCCAACAGAATCCAGACACTGTCCTCCAAACACTGGAAGACAATGTGATGGTCCCCTGCCATTACTAAAGTGCACATCAGAAGGAGGACACTGTTGCAGGGAAAGGTGGTGTCCCATGACTGTTGAACTCCCTTATTAGCCTCAAACACAACTTTGGATCCCTCATGGAGTCCCCAACAGACATCTATGGCAGCAGAGATTCAGCAGACACTAATGACAGTCACAACAGCCTTGATAGCTACATCAACAACCTCCATAGCATTAAACACAAATGCTGAAAGTTACTGCACAAAGCTAATACCTATCCTGAGACATCCACCATGTCATAGGCAGGGTACAGTATGTGCACAGTAATTCCCGGTCTGTAACACAGTGATTGCATATACCTCACAGATTATAGGGCTGAGGGTTGTACATAGGTACATGTTGATGTACATCTGTTGTAGAGTGGAGAATGGTACATGTTCTGGTTTGGACACACCTCCGATTGCTAATAACCACAGCTACAGGGGATATTCATCAATCAAACACACTGGGGTTACTATTCACACACATACACACACACACACACACACACACACACACACACACACACACACACACACACACACACACACACACACACACACACACACACACACACACACACACACACACACACACACACACACACACACACACACACACACACATTTGCCAGTACTGAGATCCATAGGTTCATTGCTTCATAGGTGTGTAGTAGGTGAATGGGCCTGAAGGCTGTACAAGCCTAGCCCAAGGGAATACCTTGGCATCAGGCCACATGACAATAGTCCCCAGTGTGGCTCAGGAGTATAGTCTCTGGAGTAGTCCCCAGGGGTGAGTATTGTATTCCCCATCCACTCATCCAGGTTTCTATTGTGGGTGGACAGTGATGTGCACTGCTTCCTTTGTATGTGATCTATATTCCATAGCATGGATAGTGTCTGGGTTGTGCACATATCCCATATGCATGTTCTTTGATGTATGAAAGTGTGCTTGAGGTCTCTGGGGCATGTTGTGTGGACAGATTGGTATCTTCTGATGTAGCATTCCTGACCTCATTTGGTGAGACCTGGCTATGTAACTGCGGTAGGGATTGTACCTACATTGACAGTATGATATGGGTATTCAGTAGAGTTAGTGGCATCGGTCCATAGGGGCGGCCATGGTGGTGCAGCAGTTAGCATTGCCGCCTCACAGCAAGAGGTTCTCTGGTTCGATTCTCAGCTGGGGTGCCTTCTGTGTGGAGTCTGCATGTCCTCCTTGTGGTTGCGTGGGTTTCCTCTGGGTGCTCCGGTTTCCTCCCACATCCCAAAGACATGCTGTAGGTGGATTGGATACTCTAAATTGGCCCTAGGCATGTGTGTGTGTGTGTTTGTGTGTGTGTTTGTGTGTGTGTTTGTGTGTGTGCCTTCTGTGGAAGGATGGGCACTGGGCTGGCAACTCGACACCATAAAACTCCACTGCCAATCATGAGCGGAGAGATGATCCGCTGTGGCAACCCCCAACTGGGAAAAGCCGAAAGAAGAAGAAGTGGCGTTTGTCCATACAGGCATGTGTATAAGGCATGATATTCCCTTTGTGGGCTAGGTTTGCAGACTCTACAGTTGTTGCAGGTGTCCAGTGGGGAACATGGCAAAAGGGCCACTGTACACATTGATTGGGCTTCTGAGGGGAATGGAACAGGGTGCTATGTCCTTTTACTTGCTGGATAACACACACCCAGTCAGGAGATGTAACACATCAAAGTACTTTCTGATGTCAGTGGCACTTTTGTGGTCAACAGGCATGTAGTCCCTGCAATCACACCGTGGGTACTTTCTGTGAAGCAATATGCAGGGGAACTACCAATATAGTGGTTGTTGCCTAGCCAAGAGTGTTTGTGTATAATACATGGGTGGAGAGTGGTCTCAGAGTAATAGAAGTGTTGCTATATTGTTCACTAATCCATACTGTCTCATTTAGGGCTGTAGATTGTCTACACCAACCTCTACGGTGTTTGATAACTGTTGACCTTGTAATATGGAAATTGTGACATATACTAGGTCCTCAACATAATAATTTAGCAAAACCCCCCTCCCCAGTGGATCCTGTTATTATACAATCACACCATCCCCCACACAGTATAATGATGACAAACACACACAAACACTTTCCAGTACTGAGTTTCAACCCCCTACCTAGCTATGTATTGCTACTACAGTATACCACATTTATCACATGTGCCACAGAGCTCGTAGGATGGATTTTATCCCAAGGTACTTCTAAGGTGGGGAACATCATCAGCCCTTCCTTGTAAATACTGGCATTGGGTGAGAAATTCCCAAACATATTTTACCCCACACACACATTTACATTTGCCAGGGGTGAGGTTCAAACCTCTAACTGTCTCTTTGGACCATTATGTTACACATTTACCACATGCACCACTGACCTCACATGGTTTAGGGTTGCCAGCAGGTACTTCTAAGGTGGATGATATCTGCAGGACTGCTAAAGTCAGGCACTGAGATGTGTACTGGGTGTAAATGGGGCCAAAATCTTTGAGGTATGGACATACATATGTACACACACAAACACTTGCCAGGGATGAGATTCAAACCCATACCTATGCAGCTCTTGCTATTACATTGTTTCAACTTTATCACACGCACAATGGAGCTTACATCTTGGAGAGTTCTGCAAAGGTATCTTTGAAAGTAAGTGACATCAGCAGCAGTGCTAAAGGAGGGGTAAGGGAAGTGTGAATGACCACAAAATCAGGTCTCTACAAGGATATACAAACTTTCTCACATTTAGCAAGATCAGGATTGGAACACCTACCTAACTAGTTCGCTACACTACAGTGTAACGCAGTTATCATGCACACCATAGAGCTTATATATTGGAGAGCTGTCCAAAGGTATCTTTGAAGGTGAGTCACATCAGCAGCAGTGCTAAAGGAGGGGTAGAGGAAGTGTGAATGACCACAAAATCAGGTCTCTATAAGGATACACACACTTTCTCACACAAACACTTACATTTACACAGTTGCCAGGATCAGGATTGGAACACCTACCTAATTAGCTACACTACAGTATTACGCAGTTATCATGAGCACCACGGAACTTATATGCTGGAGAGCTGTCCAAAGGTATCTTTGTAGGTGAGTCACATCAGCAGCAGTGCTAAAGGAAGGGTAAGTAAAGTGTTGTAAGTGTGAATGACCACAAAATCAGGTTTCTACAGGGATTTAGACACTCTCTCACACAAACACTCACATTTACATGGATCTGGATTGGAACTCCTCCCTAACTAGTGTGCTACACTATAATATTGCAAAGTTACAGCAAGCACCACAGAGCTTATATGCTGGACAGCTGTCCAAAGGTATCTTTGAAGGTAAGTGACATCAGCAGCAGTGCTGAAGGAGGGGAATGGGAGATTTAGTTAGTGTGAATGGCCTCAACCACATTCATCTAGAAACACACACACTCATACACAACTTTACATTTGACAGGACTGGGATTACAACTGTTACATAGATACCTATTTGTACTGTAGTGTTACACAGTTATCACAAGTGCCACTGACAATATAGGGCTGAGGGCCAACCAAAGGTATTTCTACAGTGAATGACATCAGCACATCATGTGATATAGGCCAATGGGATGTGTAGTGGGTGGAACAACCTCATAATGGGATTCTCTCTGTCGCTGTCTGTCTTTCTCTTCCCCACATCTCTGTGTGTGTATGTTTGACATATTATATTATGTTGGCTTTAGATATGTGTGTGTATTCATATCCAATGTGTGTGTGTGAAGTATCAATGGTGTACTATTTAGTGTGTGTGCACAGAATAACCGATATCTGTAGTCCACTACATTGTGAGACATGGGCTTCATTTCTCTAAGTGTAGGAGCATGCCCAGTATGACTTTCTATATTGAGTGTGTGCATCCATTCCAGGGAGGGTTGGACTCCAGTTCAGGGTTTTGTATGCTAAAGCTACACCTAGTAAACTGTTTCTGCAGGATATCTGTAGATAGGTTGCCAGTATGGAGGCACAGTGGGCTTAACATACAGGGGATACAGTAACTATTTCTGTCTGTGCTGTTTGTGTAACATGGTTGGTTGTAACATACATTTTCTGACATATGTACTGTTTTACACTGTGATGTGTCATGTCATCAACTACTGACAGTTATCATTCATTTGCTCACAGTTATTTACTGGGAAATACGAGATGAATGCTGCTGAGACCAATATTCTGAGGCATATAGACTACACATTCTGGCACACACCTGCCATTGTGGAGGGGTAGCTACAGACAATAGACTGCTGGTTCTGTGTCAATGGTGCAGCATATTGTTAGCATGCTGGCTGGGGATCCCCTCCTTGTGCTTTTCTCAAATTCAAGGAATGACCATATCCTGCTGGGGCCATACCTGTCAGCTGTACAGATACACCTAGGTTATCCCGAGGCAGGACTCATATATCTGGTCAGTTTACCTTCACACTGTGGTTTACAAGTGGTTTTGTGGATATTCATTCATGGATTTGCAGTTGGGAGTAGTATGGGTGGACATTAGAGTTTCAGACTTCACACACTCCATGACATCCATGCTTTTACACCCCCCATCTGTTATTCTCTCCTCCACCTACCATAATATAAGCAATATCTCAGAGGTATCCCTATAGTTGGGCCTTTATCCCAGTAGCCTGATCCACAGTCCTTGCAGTAGGACATGGAGAGGCATGCTACTGGCATTTGTCAACATTGCCTTGCATTTGTTTTCTGTTTGCTGTTAGGTTGTTAATCGGGACCCCCTGACATTCCGTACATCGGCACTATCGGTGAGGCATGGGCCTTTGCCAGAGAACTATAGGCCATTTGAGAGTGCTGCAGACCATCTGTTACTGCATTTCTACATGGTATTGTGGAGGGGTGCACACCTGCAGACTTTAACATTTGAAATGACTGTACTAGTATTTCGGTTACTCTTTTGGCTTTCATTTCATATTGTATTGTGACCTATCATGCAGACTGGAGGCATATCAGTAGAGTACACATGTTAGATCTTAATAGCATATATTTCAGTTTCAGACTTCTTACCCTTCAGATCTGGAATGCAACTGCTAGACCTGTTGTAGTATGTCTGTGTAGGTCTGGTGGGGGGGCTGTTCACCATTGCCATCATTTGGGCGCCTTAGCCCAGCCTTTCTTCATGGTCATCTACATGAGGATGGTGGTGGATATGTGACCCTCATTGATATCCATGTGTGTGACCTATTGACACCCACAGTTCTTTGGGCCATTACATGTACTGCAGTAGGGGCTGTCACCTTGTGTAGTGCTGCCTAGTATGTTGACACCAGTATTTGGTATGAATTTCCTGCTGTCCCATATAGCTGTCTGCTGCTATCCCATTCAGCCACACAATTCCCTTGCATGCTTGCATCCATATCATACATACAAGTATGAGAACATACTACTCCATTCAGTAATTGATAGGAAGAGTGACTTATTTTGTTGGCATCCCTTTTACTGTATGTGCGAGTCAGAGAGAGGTATCAGTCCCTGGGTCCCTACAGTGTCAGTGTGTGTGCTATGTGTTGCCTCTTTGCCAAGGCCTAGGCATACTGTGCACGCCTCCTTCTGCCTGCAGGGGCAGGCTCAGGATGTTCCTCCTCTGAGTCCCTCTGTGCCTGTGCTGACCTTGGCAATGGTGAGGGGGCTGTGTGGCCCTACCCCATGCTGTTCCTGCTGCAGCTGTTTCTACAGGATCATATTGTGTAGCATGGCGCATACTATGAACATCTGTGTACATGTAGCTGCAGAGTACTGCAAGGCTCCACCGGATATGTCAAGGCAGTGGAACCATGACTTGAGCATCCCAAACATATGCTCTACAATAATTGTGGTTTGTGCGTGTGCCTCATTATGGTGTTCTTGTTCGGGTGTGTGTACATTTCTGATGGGTGTTATCAGCTACAGCTCCAGTGCATAGCCAGCATCCCCCACTAGATGGCCATATGGGATGTCCCCCTTGGCAAATTCCTGATACATCTGTGAGCAATGCCAGATGTGAGATTTGTGATAGCTTCCAGGGCTGCCAGCACACACATTCATGATAATACTCTAAGCATCGCACACAACCTGACAGTTAATGGAAGGGAAGCCCTTGCGGTTCATGTAGACACTGCCCCGCTCACCGGTTGGTGCTTTGATGTGGATGTGCATGCAGTCTATAGCACCAACTACCTCAGGGTATTCTGCTATACAGGTGAAGAGATGCATGGGTCTAGTCAGTGCCTCACGGGCAGTGGGGAAATATATGTGCTCACTGACATGTTGTGTCATGATATCCAGGAACTGGTGGAGTACCCTTTATGCTGATGCCTGTGAGACCCCCCATGATATCCCCAGTTGGTCTTTGGAAGGTACCTGTAGCTAGTATTCTTAAGCCTAGACATACCTTGGTATCCACTGGGATGGGTTCCCCTCTATTAGTTCTGTGTGTAAGGCATGGCCGGCACAGCTCAACGATTTGCTGTAGAATGTCCCTGTCCACCCTATCGCACTCTACTATCTCCAGCTCATGTAGGCCCTGGTAGGTTATCCTGGGTCTGTACACTCTTCTCCTCCTCCTCACTGTGGGTCGCTTGTCAGCATTCTCTTCATCACCACCCTCAGTCTCTAGCACATATTGATGGAGTAAAGCAGCAGCCTCTAACATTTTTAGTTAGTTTTGCCAGTTAAAAATCCCCTGTCTGTGTACACCGGCGGTGTAGAGTTTGTGGGGAAAAAACAGTCTGTAGGGTGTTTGCATAGCTTATATTGGTGTGCTGGGCTGCTGAATGTGTAATTGGATGATTCTGATACATTCCACCTGCCAGCTATGCTAGTTCTCCTTGATTGTCTTCCTACTGCTGTTTCCCCTTCCCAGTTCCTCCCTATTTAAGCCCTGAGTTGTGCTTCACATACCCAGTGGTCAGATGTAAACAGTGCTGCCATTTCCCCTTTTTTTTCTTTTTTTTTTTTGGTTTAAAACCTGGTGCACAGTGCGCACACCCATTTAGGCTATGTATGCACTGCTCATGCACATCTGACACCCCCCTTCCTTAGCTGTGCATACCTAAGGGCAAACATGGGCCACAGAGCTCCAATGAGCTTACAGCAAGCATGATACACCCCCTTTTGAAGTCATTTAGCTCTTATACCTGCACTGTTGTATTGCTGCACTTACACAGTTAGGTACAAGCTGACACTTTGAGGAAATCTGTGATTCAGTATAACTCCCCTCATTTGCATACCCCAGTGTGTATGTCCTTAGTTACTGCACTGAAACTGACCCTTTCCCCTTGACAACCAGTGTTCCCTGTTATATGTACATTCTGTATGCCATTGACTATAATGGCAAAATGCAGAATTATCTTAAAATCGACTTTTCTCATTTTTTTTTTTATTTTCGGCACAATCCTGTTTGCACGCCGCTGCCCTAAGCTTAAACATCTGTGATCGGCCAAAAAAAAGTTTAATTTTATAAAAAAAAACTATTATTAATGCCAATGACCTTATATTTGGCCATTGGCATGTGTGTTTGACTGTAATACATGCTTTCCACGAGCTGTCCTGCCTCTTTTTGCTCAGATGCAGAAATGTATTCAGTTACTAACTGAATACATTTCTGAGCTGACACTGTTCCTGCATGGAGCCAGTTTCCTGGATTGCAAAATCACCTCATTTGCATGGTTTTTACCAGCAAATGAGGTGATTTGCATCCCACATGGCTTTCTGTGCAGGAACAGCGTAAGGCCGCTCATGCACGTGAAAACTGCACTTTCCTGGATCGCTCAGTGGTCATTTTCTGTGCAGGAGCTCCTACACTGTTGCTGCACAAAACCAGCCATTTGTAAATCCCAGGGTGTGTCTTTCAAAGATTGTTTAAAGAAGCAGTTATATTCACAGATGTACTTCTGTGTATCAATAATCTTTGAACATTCATTATGTTGAACTATCAGTAAAATAACTAATCTCACAGTTGAATATACTGAAAACTACATTGAATCAAAAGCACTATGCTTTGTTTTAAATACTTTCACATTGATATTGTATATTAAGAATGTTAAAATAAATACACAATAGTCAAAAATTCAAAACATATCACATTGAAAAGGTATAAAGTTAAATGTTGCTCAGTAATCTACTTGCCCTTAATTGCAGAATACTTATTATTGGAAGGGTGTAATTTATTCAAATTCCTCTCAGACTTCCCAATAAAAAGCATTGACTTGAGGGGCAAGTTGCACTGTATACTACTCTAGCATCAACTTTGACTATTAAGAACAGTAGGTTAGCCCAGAATATGTACAAAAGTGATTTTGCAGAAAGTGAAAAGGAGTTTTGGGTGATTTGGCATTTTGAGTTTCAGTTTATTCATTTTTTTTTTCTGTGTAACCACATCCACTAAAGGATGCCACACTAGGGACTGGGCAGTGACTTTTATACAGGTGCACAGCATTCTATATAAGGAAATAAAAAAAAAATTTTTTAGAAAATGCAACTTTTTTATTACGTTGTGGTTTCACTACTACATTACACGTGTTAATTTCCAACCTTAAGTGTTCCACCTGCAGATGCAGTTGGCAGCTTGTCTTTTTAGGATGTAAGAAATTCCTGCTGATACATTTAGCATGGAAATACAGTGACCAGCACATTAGTTAGTGAGGTATTGTGTGTTCAGGCTTTCGTTATGTCATGGTAGGAGATTCTAGCTTCAAGTGAAACTTCAGGGGGCTGTCATCCACAAAATCTAATGTAAAAACTAAGTACTGTTTTGCACTAAAATTGTATAATTTATTTTTTGTATGCTAAGATGTTATGTCCATTTCCATATATTTGTTTCAGAACATATTGACACATTTTAAGTAGGAAAGGATCAAAGTTTGGAATAATACACAGCATGTGTATTTAAATAACTTCTGATAAAGCACAATTAGAACTGTTTTTGAAGAATATCACAAGCCTAGGAATCAAAGGAAATAAAACGTACAGAAACAGTATACAAAGGTAATTATGTGGATTACTGAACAGATACTGAACAAGGCTGTGGTAATGCAGAGATTACATTGTTTGAGTGCTAATTACCCACATGTAGGAGAATCATACTCCTTGCCAACCAGATGTTGCTTGTCAACAAAATAACAAAAAATTCACAAATGAAGTAATAATTTGATTTTATTACATAGAATATTTATTTATTTAGTTATTTATTTATGTATTTATTTACTGCTTTTGTTGACTGGGAAGGTCCACTGGGCCAAAGAGTGTCCATTTTCAGTGGAGGCCTGGCGAGAAAAACTCAACAGAGATAAAACATAGTAACAATACCATGCTTACAATGTGATAGAAGACAAAATAACAGATCTCTCAGATAAATTGCTACAGTATAAAAAGTGTACAATACATTCAAAGAGATAAAAATATATATATATTGTCATTGTATTCAAAATAATGACCAGTACCACATATGACATTGTGACACAATCCCTACTCTGAGCCAGCAATCAAGGAGACTCAATCCTCACTACTGACTCTGGTGAGAGATGGTCACTAAGAGTAAAGATGGATTCACACAGTATTTTCAGATTCAGCCCATTGCACCAAGTACAATTTCCCATAAGAGCACACAGGGGCACACTCCAGATTTAGGGCTGGACTCTCTTTCTCTCTCCAGGCCCACACAAAACACCACACTGCTCACCTTGGATCTCTGTGTCCCTGTTCCCAGAAGCTAACACACACACACATGAATATTTGAGTTACACACACACACACACACACACACACACACACACACACACACACACACACACACACACACACTCACACACACACACACACACACACACACACACACACACACACACACACACACACACACATACATATATATATGCACACCTGGGAAAAGCTGGCACAGATTTACTAATTGTGCCCCTTTCTACTCAGACTCTGAGGTATTCGGGCCACCTTTAGTCAGCTATTTTAAGGCTCTTACAAAGGGTACCCATTTATATTGTGTAAAATTAATATTAATACAAATAATAGAGTCTGGCCAGAGTAGCAAGGCTTTCAGGAGTGGCCACATTATCACCAAAATAAGCAGAAGCACTGTCAATATGTTAAAAGTATTCTCTAAAGGACCAGCCACAATGAAAGGTATCAAAATATTTAATAATAAATAATAAAATAGAAAACAGAAGAATACTGAATACAATAAACAACAGAGTTTCAACCACAGAGCTTTCAAAAATAATACAGTTGGATAGTTTCCTCACAGACAAAGAAATCAATACTAAACTATTTTCACTAGATGTCCCTGTCTAACTAAAGAATTACTGTTCCCTGACTACTTCTGAGTTCTGAATTTAAGAATTGCCGGGTCCTTTATGGGCGCTTTTTAGATGATGTGATCTTTTTTTTTAGGGACACTGAGGCAAGATTGCAGGAATTTTTTGATATTTGCATATGACTAATGATTTTTTGATTTTTCACTATGGACATTCAAGGGGAGTCAGTTCATTTTCTGGATGTTTCCCTAA
Source organism: Protopterus annectens (assembly GCF_019279795.1). Taxonomy (NCBI): domain Eukaryota; kingdom Metazoa; phylum Chordata; order Ceratodontiformes; family Protopteridae; genus Protopterus; species Protopterus annectens. Next base: position 1,564,941,264 of record NC_056744.1, read on the forward strand.
GTAAGAGATATGCAAAGAAGGTCTTTGATTCTAGTATTTACCATAAACCTAGTTATTCTAATTCCTTGCTTCACCTTGAGAATATGCATGCCCTACACCAGAAAAAAATCCTTAGTCAAGGGTAGTGTGTAAGATTGGCCCAGATGATATTGGGGGAAGTTGATTTTCAGATTGAGATGCAAAAGCTGAGGGGGGTGTTTTTAAGGAGCATTTTTGATGAGGTTGATTAGAAAAGGAGAAAGGGTCATTTTTTCCCTGCTTGGTCAGAGGGGAAGGCTTGGTACAGTTTCTGGTGGCAATATGAGAGATGAGAGGAGTGAATGACAGTTTTTCAACAGGGCTCTGGTGTTAACCTATACTGGCCATTTTTTCTGGTCTTAGATCGATTGTGCAGAGAAACAGGGCCATGTTTGGGAGCACATGGATATTGTGGGGTCAAAACCTGTTGTTGTATATAAAAAAAGACCTTCATTTTAAGATGATATTGGAGAGGCTGGGGTCAACTAGCTGAGTGGGGAAAATGTGGGAAATGTAGTCAATGCCAATATATTTTGGAAGGGGCCTCGTGTATGTAAATGATTTTGGCAAAATTCCCTGACACAGAAGATTTTGCTGCAACAATAAAGGAATGGTCTATGTGGTCTTATATGGACAATTTCCCACATTTTATATTGACAAACCTAAGTTATGTCTTAGAAAAAAAAAATATCAGCACCTTTATGTTATTAAGAAGAATGATGATAGGAATGCTTGTTTATACATTTGAAAGTTAACACATCAATTTAAGTTTTGTGTAATTGATCAGGTCAATTTGGAGTATTGAGGAGGCCCCAGTGAGGAGTTTTTTTTAATTTTTGGAGATTAGATGGCAACTGAGGACTAATGCCACACAAGCCCCCAGCCTCAACATATATGTCTACAACTAGTATCTTAAAACCGAAAGCTTCCTATTTTTTTATTTGATTTTATTTGATTTTTTCAACTGAATTTATATGTATCTGTTTTCTTCATAATGCTTTGTTTAGGGCTTGCAGTTTTACTTTAGTTTTATTATTTTTAATATTGTTCATCATATTTATCTGTTTATTTTTTCCACAGCATTTTAAGTTTTTAGTGTTTTTATGCCAGTTGGCTGCCATTGGTTTACTGAAGTGGGGCAGCTTTTTAGAGGAAGAGATGGTTAATTTGTATTGATTATGTAATTGTTTAGTTAATTTAATGGGAGGTAGGCTTGGGCTATAAATCCCCTTGTGTTTTATTTTTGAGTTGTTCCAATGAAGTCCATTAAACCAGAGGATAAAAGTGCTTAACTTTTCTTTAATAAAGTTTATTCTTGTGTGACACTAGGCTCTGAAGTCTTCCCATTCCTTGTTGCCTTGTTACACAGTTTGTCATTTTGGATTATTCAAGTAGAATTGTTACTGCATTTTTCACCATCAAGAGATAAGAAGCAAAGTGTGAGGATGCCCTGTTTTACCTGTTTGGTGCATACGTTTTACTTACCTGTAACAGTAGATGTTTGTAGAACACCCCCCTTACTGTCATACGGGTAGTAGTGCCTCCTACTCTCCCTGTGGCAGTCTGTCAAAGCTCAGAACTCCTACTATCTGTCTGTGAGAGTGAAGGACCAATCACCCGACAGGACCAGGAAAGCCCTTCAGAACTCCCGCTGTCTAACTGTAAGGGTGAAGGACCAATCACCTGGCAGGACCAGGACAGTCCTTCAGAACTCTCACTCTCTAACTGGGAGGGTGAAGGACCAATCATCTGGCAGAACCAGGACAGTCTTTCACACTGCCAGACAAGACCCTTGCAGTTTTCTAGGGTTTAAAAGAAGGAGTAGATGTAACCACAAGCTTTGCGAACATCTGCTGTTCCAAACCAAACAGCACACACATACACATAACAAAAAAGTTTGTTGAATGAACATGCAACAGCAACTCTTAACAACCAACTGCGAGTAAGGCAATATATGAACATCCACTGGTACAGATAAGTAGAACTTGTACAACTGTACTATGTTCAATAAACACACTGCCTTTCTGGCATATGGTCAGATTCTCAAGCTTGTCTGACCTGGGTGGAGGACAGATAAGGATTTAGGAGCCCCTGGATAATGACCCTTGTGAAGCCTGCTCTGGATCTAGAAAAAAACATCCAGTTTGTAGTGCTTCTCAAAGTTATGGATGGAGGACCAAGTTGCTGCCTCTAGAATACTTCTAGAGCCCACCCTTTTCCAATATGCCACTGAAGAGGAAAAGGCTCTAGTGGAATATGCCTTTACCTTGCCTGGATTTGCCTTGCCATAGTGGGCGTAACAAAAAACAGTACCAGAGGACCACCAATGTGCAATGGTTTGCTTAAAGATAGTTGACCTTTTTTGCCTGAGAAAAGGAAATAAAATGCCTTTCAGCCTTCCTAAACAGCTTTGTTCTGTCAATGTCGTAACTGAGCTGCTCTCTCGCTGAGGCAACATTCCTCTTGGAGAATTCCAGAAACACTGTCTGGTATGACAGGACATTGTCTTCAGGCAGAAAGACCATTCTCCTGTTAGAATCGCTCAAGCACTCCAGAAAGACAAGTCTTTGTGAAGGTGTCAGACACACTTTAGGAGTTTCAACTTGAATCCTAGATGGAAGAGTAAGATCAAGACCTTCTCCTGTTGTATATATCTCTAAATCTAATCAACATTTTAGGACACCATCTGTCTGGGTACCTGTATCAGTACCTGTTCATCATCAGAGGAATGCGGCTGATCCGACTCAGATGGGTCAGAGTCCTCAGACACAGGATTCACCTTCAAAAAGGACATCCTCAGCAGACTGACCAGAGGTGGAAGTGCCTTCATTACTCATAACCTGGGTATGCACCCTGTAAACAACTGTCTAACCAATGTCTCCATCCTTTGGATTGCTCTGTGCATTGCCAATGTCTCAGGTGAGAAACCACTCAGACATTGCTTCTGTCTCTTCCTAGAATACACTACACTACTAGAAGAATCTCCAGGTGGAACGTATTAATCCTGGCAACAGATTTTGTACCCCTGACTTCCCCTGCACCTAAGGGGTTTGAATCTGCCATGCCTGTGGCAGGCAATGGTGCAGCCCTAGAGGATGTGTCAGATCCTCATGCCTTGCACAGTTATAGTACTACGACCGCACCAGGGGACATGGAGGCAACAGAAGGCAAATGGTCCAATAGGATGAACAAAGCCAAGGCTCATGCAGACTCACAAGCCATATTCTGATGCATATTCATTGATTTATTCTTTTGTTTTTTAGGTGCAGATGGGGAAGATGTTGGGGTGGATGGAGACTGTATCTAAATCTATCAAGACAGGGGGCAAAAAGAAGGTAGATATATTACAAGTAATAGTACAATCAGTCCAGTACAAAATGGACAAATCCCACAAAGTTCCCTCTAAATAACAAATTAAAGTCTATTTTTATAGGAAATTTATACTGAATATTGTGGAAAAAAGACAGTACTTTCAGTAACACAGCACAAAGCATAATAAATGCACCACATAGACCCCAGTAGCAATAAATAAAGGCTGTTTACAGCCTAACATAATAGAAATAGACCCAAAATAGCCTTAGAGCAGGAATTAACTATAATATTAAACATTCCTGTCACAGATGTCACACAAACAAAATGCTGCCCAAATTGCAATTAAAACAAAAAAAAATCATATACAATACTGTAAATGTGTTCAGTGATCTCAAATAATTACAGCCTCCAGGGAAAAAAAAACTGCAAAAAACAGTAAGTTTTCCTGTCAAAACTTTCCAAAGAAGCTTTTAATCAATGGAAATAGCTGCAAATTGCTAGCAGTTCTGATAGCATGAGGCAATGGGAGGAACTGTACTAAAATGGACTTAGAGCAGAAACTCCCTTCAATATTCAGAAATAGTAATAAAACACTGTAAAAGAGTTAAAACCCCATGCAAACTTGGAGAGATATTAAAAGAGAGAGTACAAAACTTATAAGGTGGAGGGAGGAAATAAAACCCCAAAGAAATTTCTTACCTGAGCTCTGCAATTGATGTCACCTAGTTTGACAGAAGCAATATTCTAAGAGATCTTTCACTGACTGTAACATGAGCAAACTGAAAGGGTCATCTCTGTGAGTGTGAAGGGCTATCCTGGTACTGCCAGGTGACCGGACTTTCACCCTAACAGACAGGCATGGGAGGAGTTCTGAGCTTTGACAGACTTCCAGAGGGAGGGTAGCATGGTACTACTATCCATATGCCAGTAAGGCAGTTTGTAGAACATAATCTCTTTCCAAGACATATGGAAATTTAAAGAAAATATTAAGGGATGACTTCTTTAGTGGAAAATGGATTACTTAGAGTTGGATTAAAGAGTACAGGCAGTGCACTTTTTTATATTGCCTCTGTTATTATACACTTTTGGGCTTTTTCAACTGATATTTCTGTTGAATTTTTAAAGCAAGAAAAATATGGTAAGAGATTTTTTGGGATGGTAGTAAGCATAAAGTCTGTTGGGGTAAGGTGACATTTTCAAAAGAGTTGGAAGGCTTAAATATTCCTGCTCCAGAATTGTATTATAATACTGTTCAATTAAATATAGTATATTTATTTTATATGAAAGTTTATGAGACTAAGTGGAACAATTGGTTAATTTTACTACAAGGAATGTGAACAAGTCTGACAGGTGCACTTTGTGGATGTATTATGTACAAAAGGTGGCTTTATTTTGTGAACAAGCTAGGGTAGTGTTACATAACATTAATGGAGGAGGTAAACTGTTGGATAGTTCCTTCAGCATCCAGTGGTAATAGTATGTTGGCTGTTGGAACTGGGTATGAAGAATTTGGAAGGTAGCATGAGTAGAGGGATTTGTAAGGAATAGATAAGGTTATCAGGTAGATGGGGAACTTGGGAGCAGATAACGGAGATTTGTGGTTTGTTGAACTGGGTGGGGCTCTGTATGAAGTGACATTTTTTACTCTCTTTTCTCCACTGTTGGAGTATATATATATACATATATATATATATATATATATATATATATATACACACACACACACACACACACACACACACACACACACACACACACACACATAGATATGGGTGTTGGGGGTACCACCCACCAGAGAGAGAGCAGTGCATCTTGCAAAAAATAAATAAATAAAAATTATTCAGGTGTTCATTGAATGTGGTTTTAGTGATTTTTTTTGAGTAGGATTGGCGCTCATGGAGTTGCCAATTCACTTACATGACACCGTCAGTTTTTATGGATAGGAAATAAAGGTTCATTTTCTATAGCATGACATATTGGTTTGAGGGTAATGGGTTATAGACAATTGATTAACGGCCTTTTAAGTAAAGCTTGTAAGGCACTGAAAGACTTGAGCAAGGATGTTGTGGAAGGACTGTTATGGTATTAGAAGAAATATGTTATACAGAAATGGATTTGCTTGTTTCCTAGATATCTCACAAAATGAGTTTGGATATCTGTGTGCAAGTGTGTCCAAAAATATTCTTATACACGTCAGAAAAGGATGTTTTTGAATGTTGGTGAGAACAAGGGCTATTAGGAATATATTTTGTTCATATGCAAGTTTTAACAAGTTTTAAGGAAAAAACTAGAAAGGTTGCAGTTGGGAGTTTTGTGAAAGCAAATAAACTGACTAAATTCTTTGGTTATTGGCATATGACAGCAATTTGTACTTTCCCAAACTAGACGGAATAATGTTATTTCTGTTACATTTGGTTGCAAAGAAAATTATTATACAAAGATGGAAGTCCAGGTTAATACCCAGAGATAAAGATGTCTTTTTAATCAGTTGGATAACAGATGTAAGCATATTACAAAGAAGTCAACAACCCACACAGCAACCCAAACCAGGGTCAAATAGTTAGAAAATACGAAGTTCCACAACCACTGCACCACTATTCACCAAAGCAACGAAGTTCACTTATGAAAACCAATTTATTGTTACAAAAATCAGACTTAGCGCTTTCACCATTAAAATGGCATCCTCAGAGTAATTTGAAAGACTGAAAACTTGCACATTTTATATCCACACACCCCACTGATTAGTCATGACATCATAATTAGTTAATTAAAATTGGTTAAAATAAAACTCAAAAAGCTTGTTTTTGACAACTAAAAATGCTTGTAAACAATATGCTTGTGGAAATAACTATTGAACCCCCCCCACACACACACACATATTCATAAATTAAACATATATTCTTGTTAAAACTGTGTAGTAAAACATTCAACATTTGACAATTTGCTTGAATGTGCTAACAATTCCTATTGAATGTAGTATAGTAATACACTTAAATAATAGCTGACGTGTTTCAAAATAGGTTTGAGGGAAATGTTGTCATTAAGACCAGGGTACCTCATAGCATTTAATCGCAATTGCCATTCAGTTTCTAAAAAGGCTACCCTGTTTTTTATGTCTCCCCCTGCCTCATGGTGCACTCTGTCAACTACAAAGAACAAAAACTTACTAAAATTGGGACAATGACTAGTGTACAAAAACAAAGCATTGTGTACATCTTTTTTCTTGATTGACCTACTGTGTTCCATAATCCTGTCCTTGAGCTTTTGTGTGGTCATTCCTACATAGAAAGCATCACAGGACATGCAAGAAGCCACATAAACTAAATTCTTGGTGTTGCAACTACAAATTCCTGGACAAGCTATAGTTCTTCCAAAACCAAGTACACAAATGTAGGCCCCTTCTGCAATAAATGTACAACATTTACAAAATCCACATTTGGTCATTCTAGATTTGACATACCTACCATCCTTCTCCAAAATTATTTTAACATTTTTTCCTTTACTGAAAACAATCAGCGGCTTGTCACCAATCACCCTTTTTGTGTCAATACTCAGTGCGTTAATCCACGTACTCCTCAAACAAGCACCAATTTCGTCTGATTTGTCATTAAATTTCAAAATAAAGGCTGAACCATCCATCCTATTGTCCCCTTTGGTCCCCTTTGCAACCATCAAGTCAGAATCAACAATTGTTCTAAGAATTGGCAAATAAATAGACCTTCTCTTTTTATACACTTCCCTTTTGATTCTCAACAATAACTCCAAAGGGTAACCTCGGTCCAATAACAGACCAATCAGTTTGTAGATTTCTTTCCTAAATACCTCGTCATCGCTGACAAGTCTGGAAATACGCACCATTTGGCCCTTAGCCACCCCTTTTCTCTGGTGGAAGGGGTGACAACTCCCAAAGTGCAACAGTGAGTTCGAGTAACTGTCTTTCCTAAAGATGGTACTCGTTAAGCCAGATGATTCTTTGACTAAGGTAATATCTAAATAATTGATACAACCCATGTTCCACACATACGTAAACTTTAAAAATTCTGTGGTGGAACCAAGATACTCAACAAATTCACCAGCACTAGATTCATCACCGTCCCATAAAATCAGTAAATCGTCAAGAAACCTGTTGTACATCACAATTTTTTGCTTGAATTTTGAGGGAAAAACATGAGCTCTCTCCCATGCTAACAAATGCCCAATATCTTTGGTATCCCCAAGGTTCACAAAGGGACAGACAAATTACAATTTAGACCAATTGTGGCTGCTGGGGGGTCCAAAACAGAGCCACTTGCAGCATACGTTGATGAATATTCTAAATCAGCATTGGGAGAAGTCTCTCACATTTTGAGAGACTCGTGGCATTGTTTGGAAAAACTAAGGGGGTGCAAAAATGATGTTAACTCTTTTGTTTTTTTTGACTATTGATGTAGTCAACCTTTTTTCGGTCATTCCACAGGAACTAGGTTTGGAAATGTTTTTTGATAGTCTTAATGCTAGCAAATCTGTTGACAAGGGGAAGATTAATTTGCTTTATGACCTTATGGAAATAGTTCTTAAAAACATTTTTATGAAATTTGAGGGTGAGGTTTATCAGCAATGATCTGGGGTTGCTATGGGGGCGAAATGTGCCCCTGTGTTTGCTAACTTAGTTTTGTTAGCATGGGAGAGAGCTCATGTTTTTCCCTCAAAATTCAAGCAAAAAATTGTGATGTACAACAGGTTTCTTGACGATTTACTGATTTTATGGGACGGTGATGAATCTAGTGCTGGTGAATTTGTTGAGTATCTTGGTTCCACCACGGAATTTTTAAAGTTTACGTATGTGTGGAACATGGGTTGTATCAATTATTTAGATATCACCTTAGTCAAAGAATCATCTGGCTTAATGAGTACCATCTTTAGGAAAGACAGTTACTCAAACTCACTGTTGCACTTTGGGAGTTGTCACCCCTTCCACCAGAGAAAAGGGGTGGCTAAGGGCCAAATGGTGCGTATTTCCAGACTTGTCAGTGATGACGAGGTATTTAGGAAAGAAATCTACAAACTGATTGGTCTGTTATTGGACCGAGGTTACCCTTTGGAGTTATTGTTGAGAATCAAAAGGGAAGTGTATAAAAAGAGGTCTATTTATTCGCCAATTCTTAGAACAATTGTTGATTCTGACTTGATGGTTGCAAAGGGGACCAAAGGGGACAATAGGATGGATGGTTCAGCCTTTATTTTGAAATTTAATGACAAATCAGACGAAATTGGTGCTTGTTTGAGGAGTGCATGGATTAACGCACTGAGTATTGACACAAAAAGGGTGATTGGTGACAAGCCGCTGATTGTTTTCAGTAAAGGAAAAAATGTTAAAACAATTTTGGAGAAGGATGGTAGGTATGTCAAATCTAGAATGACCAAATGTGGATCTTGTAAATGTTGTAGATTTATTGCGGAAGGGGCCTACATTTGTGTACTTGGTTTTGGAAGAACTATAGCTTGTCCAAGAATTTGTAGTTGCAACACCAAGAATTTAGTTTATGTGGCTTCTTGCATGTCCTGTGATGCTTTCTATGTAGGAATGACCACACGAAAGCTCAAGGACAGGATTATGGAACACACTAGGTCAATCAAGAAAAAAGATGTACACAATGCTTTGTTTTTGCACACTAGTCATTGTCCCAATTTTAGTAAGTTTTTGTTCTTTGTAGTTGACAGAGTGCACCATGAGGCAGGGGGAGACATAAAAAACAGGGTAGCCTTTTTAGAAACTGAATGGCAATTGCGATTAAATGCTATGAGGTACCCTGGTCTTAATGACAACATTTCCCTCAAACCTATTTTGAAACACAAGTCAGCTATTATTTAAGTGTATTACTATACTACATTCAATAGGAATTGTTAGCACATTCAAGCAAATTGTCAAATGTTGAATGTTTTACTACACAGTTTTAACAAGAATATATGTTTAATTTATGAATGTGTGTGTGTGTGTTGGGGGGGGGGGTCAATAGTTATTTCCACAAGCATATTGTTTACAAGCATTTTTAGTTGTCAAAAACAAACTTTTTGAGTTTTATTTTAACCAATTTTAATTAACTAATTATGATGTCATGACTAATCAGTGGGGTGTGTGGATATATAATCTGCAAGTTTTCAGTGTTTCAAATGACTCTGAGGATACCATTTTAATGGTGAAAGCGCTAAGTCTGTTTTTTGTAACAATAAATTGGTTTTCATAAGTGAACTTCATTGCTTTGGTGAATAGTGGTGCAGTGGTTGTGGAACTTCGTATTTTCTATATATTACAGAGAAGAAATTGTAGAAGTATGTAGCTCCATATTGGATATCCCATGATAATTCAAAATAAGGTTGTTTTATTTTCCTATATGGCCTATATTTACTATGCTGTTCAATGACCAATGTAAGCCCAGTATAGAATGTTTAATTGTTTGTTGCTGAGGGGTCTATGTCATATCATTGAATGGCCACATTGTTGAACGTATCATCTCATTGACAATGCAGGCCGTTGAACCATTCTGACTGAGATCGAGTTACGGTAGGGATCAGGAAATTTGGCCTTTTCCCCACTGTAGTGCGATCTCCGAGTTGGTATATATAATTAACAGGGGGTGTGGGGGGTTGACTGTCTGCATTGTCAACAAGATAAGGTTTGATAATGTGGCCATTCAATGATATCACGTAGACCCATTGCTTAGAATATCATTTATATATATTTAGTTCTTATTAACAAGAGATGTGTAAGCAGGTACTTGTTTATGTACACCAAGAAAGAAAAGTATTCAGCACTTTAAATTATGAAATGTATTATCATGTTATTATATGTAATTTTAATTGCCTTCGTAGATCTGTTATATATTATAAACCAAATGCAATAAAAATGTGTTTCATAAAAAAAAAAAAAATCTCACCTGAGCCACAGTCAATCTTTTATTCCTTTATGCTATGGAGCTTCACAAAAAGAAAGATTTGAATGATAAAATAGAGGAATGCTTTACATAATTATAATTTTAACTATACAGGATAACACTGTCACATGTAAGTGGTTTGGGAAAAAGATACTACAGCTAGATGCAGTGAGAAGAGAATGTGAGGGAAACAATATGTTTATCAAGACGTGCAATATTTGAACATTTAGCTATCTACATTTTCAAAAGAATTTTAAAAATGTTGATACAATGAAATTACAAATAAAAACAGGCGAATGTAGCTTTTGTGGAAAGTGAAACATGACTGAACATTTGCTTTAAGTATTTAAGTAACAATATATAACCAGCAGCAAAAGAACTGCGGCGGTGGTGCTGCGGTAGCGTTGTTGCTTCACAGTTAGACGTGGCCCGTTCGATTCTCAGTTAGAGCATCTTCTGCATAGCGACATGCGTGAATGGGTGTTCCTTCGTTGAAGGTTGTCCGTTAGGCCCGGCAAGCCAGTACGTAAAAATCTACTGCCAATCATTAGCGGACCAGAGTTCCGTGTGGTGACCCCTAACCGGGAAAAGCCGAAAGACACAAATATAACCAGCAGGAATATGGCTTAAATATGCATTTTTTAAAAATGTATTCACTTATTAAAGTATACTAAATATCTATCTATGTAACTTTAGTTAACCATATATTTCCTTTCCAGATATTTTCCAGAAACTTTTATTTTGTAAAATAAAAAATATATTTTGTATGTTTGATGTTTTATTTTTCTTGTTTGTCATTATTTTCTTCATGACAGGGAGTCATGGAGATATTCTCATGCAGTAGCACAGTGTTCTGGACAAAGAAAAACACTGCAGTCATTAAGTATAGGCACTTGTACTCTACTTCCATTAAGTACTATAACACCTCATATATGAAGTTCAAGGTAAGGAATTCTGCTTGCAGTATGTAGATGATGTGTTGTGTCGTTATAATTTAGCACATAAATATAGCAGTCTGTGTTGGTGTAGCTGGTGAGGAATCCTGGTACAGCAAATATGTGCTTATTGTACTTCCATACTTTACCCCATGATGTCACAAGGGACTACGCAGATCTAAAAGAATCAGAGACATCCTTTAAACATAGCCTGCCTTAATTTTGCCAGTGTTTTTTTTTTTACTTTGAACCATTACAGGACTGCCCAAATTAACTTTATTGAAACGGTTTTATGGGCTTTGTCCAAGTCTAGAACTGCCTAATTGAACATCAGATTAGTTGTGCTTGCAATTTAGCTCGGGACAGTGGTTATTGCCTAAATAGGCCTACCATTTATAATCCAACATTGCATTTTACTATTAAACAGTTGGAAGCATTTTGTGAAAGGGACATTAGGTCCTTATCGAGTGGAAAAACTGTTAAACCTTATTTCAATTTATTAAATGTTGAGTACAAAGCACTTAAAGAGCCTTCAAAAAGATACTACAGCTAGATGCAGTGACAAGAGAATGTGAGGGAAACAATATGTTTATCAAGACGTGCAACATTTGAACATTTAGCTATCTACATTTTCAAAAGAATTTTAAAAATGTTGATACAATGAAATTACAAATAAAAACAGGGGTGCCTTAGTGATTATGGATGTGGAAGATTATTATATAAGTATGGAATCAATGCTGAAGAATGAAAATGAATATCAAGAAGTAACTATAAGTGACATTCATGGTAAATACAGTTATATTCAATATTTGACAGTATGGTTTTAAACAAAGACATTGATGTAGTTTTATACAATTATTTCTTTACTAAACATCCACATATAGGTATCCTGTTTGGGATACCTAAAATACATAAAGATCAAAGCCGTCCCCTTTCAGACCTATAGTGTCAGCAGGAGGTAGTATTACTGAAGGTATTTCTATCTATTTATACACCATTTTAAACCCATTAGTTCAGAAATTATGTTCATATTGTCATGATTCATGGGATTTTTTAAACCATGTTAGAACTTTTGCAGTGGAAATGTTAGGTAATGGAGAAGTTTTTACTTTACTTTAGTTACAGTGGACATAGTCTCTTTGTTTACTTCCATTCCCACTGTGGAAGGAATTGAAAGTATTAGAAGTTATTTAAATAAATATAGTGACATGTCACCTGAATAAGTAAATATTAACTGTAACGTATTAGAAATGGTATTGCGTAATAACTTTTTCTATTTTCATGACAAATATTAACAAACAAAATAAGGGTGTTGCGATGGGGGCTAGTGTAGCCCCAGCATATGCGAGTTTGGTACTAGGATGGTGGGAATGTGAACAGCTACCTAATATTATAGGCTATATGGACATTTTATTTTATAACAGGTTTGTAACTGACCTGTTTTTTTATTATAAAAGGTCAATTTAATGTTGAAGGTTTTATGGGTAGTTTAAATAGTACTTCTGAATTCTTGTCTTTTACATCAGGGTTGTGTAGGTCATAAGGTCAATATTTTGGATATTGAACTTACATGGGACCCTTTGAGTGGTAATTTTAACAGTAACATCTTTAGAAAAGAAACTTTTTCTAATAGTTATCTACATTGGACTAGCAACCATCCCACTTATATGAAACGTAACATTCCTAGAGGGCAATTCATACGGACATGGCGTATGATTAGCAATGATAACGTCTTCCAAACAGAAATGAAGTTTATTACTCAATTATTTGTGGAAAGGGGATACCATTACATCAGGCTACAACTGAAGTCTCCAGTAAAAGGGAAACCTTTTTTTCCACCTATTTTAAAGAATGGACTATCTAGTAAATCAAATGAAGTTGACACTCCTAGTGATTTTCCTCAGTGTTGTTTAGAAATGTCAGTGGACACGAGTAACATCAGGAATATTATAACACAAAACTGGCAGATTATTAATAGTCATAGAGAGTTATGTCAGGCTTTGGGAAATAAGCCACAATTTGTAAATATTAAAACACGTAGTATTAAACAAATGCTTGAAAAATCAGTTACTAGAATTTCCATTGCTTATAGTAGCAAAAGTAAAGGGACTTACAAGTGTAATGGTTGTTCTAGCTGCAGTTTCATACATGAAGGTGCTTTTGTGATTTTTGCCCAATTTAAACAACAACATAGATTTTAAGGAAAGGTATAGTTGTAATACTTCTGGAGTGGTTTATTTAGCCCTGTGCTCAGCCTGTGATTCATTCTATGTAGGTACGACTACAAGAAGGCTGAGAGACAGGATTCAAGAACATGTAAGGGCTGTTAAGAATAAGGATGTAAACAATGCACTTTACAAGCACTCAAAATATGTAAGAATCTTAGTAAGGTTTTGTTTACAGTTCTTGAAAAAGTAACAATGGATAGAAGAGGGGGTAACTTCAGAAATGAAACTGAAACTAGAGAAGTGTGTTGGCAGATAAGTTTGTGTGCTGATGTTACCCCAGGCTTGAATGAACATGTTAACATAAAATGTTTTTTAGCAAGAAGGAAATTAAAGGGTTAAAATTGTTGATTGCTTTTAATTATGGTTAATTGGTTAATATATATAAACCAGTTATATTGTTTGAACAGATTTTTCTGATGAAGTGTTTGTATGAAAGTGGAGATTAAAACATTTTTAACCTAAAACAGTTTGGGGTTCTTCTGTTGTATAGTGAACTATTTTTGTTTTTACTCTGCATATGTATTTATCAATCTCCCTCTCCAGCACTTTCATTCATTATGACAGGGGTTTGATTTGATGCAATTGAAAGACAGACATACTTCTTTTAATGAAATGTTGATTAAAAATGGTGGAATATTAATTAGAAGGACCAACACTAGGCTTGGGTCAATGCAGTATTAAGGTAATATTTTTTTATGAATTTATTTCTTAAATTGTTTAGTTAGCTGGTCAAGTGATGCTCTTCTGAAATGATGTAACATTACAACATATGTAGTTAAAAAAACAGAAAATTTAAGTATGAGCCTTCTATGTAGGTCCACTGATTCATGAGCATTTTTTCCATGTTTGAAAAGGGTTTTACCTTTGTGCCCATGGCTCATTTTGATTTAGCTGACTCCTTAATTAAATTTAAATTGTATATGAGAAAGCTTAACCATGCTATCCAATATTCTCACACCCAATCTTGTTTACTCCAAAAATAGTCACCCATTACAGAAAAGAAGTGCTTATTTTCCCCATGAATCCCTTGGTGCAAGGTTTTTCTAGTGCTTGTGAAAATTATCTTTACAAGGTTTATTCTTCTAAACCCAGGCTCAGGAGGCAATACAACCTTACAAAATCTGAAACATCTACTATTAAACAAGTTAAGACAGGACAAATCTCTTAGAATCATGAAGCCTGACAAAGGTAGGGGCGTTATATTGTTTAATTCTATTGACTATATCAGTGATATGTTTAGCCTTTTACATGATTCAGATACCTTATTTAGCAGCCTTTGAGAATGAAGTTAACATAGCCTATATGAAAATGGGTCTATATTGTAATCTCAAAGGTTTAAAACTTCGAATCACTAAAGATCGAACTTTAGTGATTGAAGTTTTAAACCATTGAATCCAAAAAAAAAATACTAAATAAAAAAAAAAAACTAAATAGTGTGTAGGCAGGGGAGCAAGCACCCCTGCCCCCCCATGTGGGGGGATGTGCCCCCCACACCCCCCTACTTAAATATGCCAACTCCAAGAACGCATTACCTTGAAGTAAATGGAAATCTCCCTCATGGATATTTTCTGTTTAAACGTGCAATGTAGTGCGCTTTTGATATTTTTGTGTCGACAATATCGTATTCGATATTGTCAAAATTCGAGATTTTAATATAGACCCATGAAAATAGATTAACTGCTGGATGTTTTCCTTTTACAAGGACAGATTACCCCTTCTATGCTTAATTTTCTGAAAAACACATCCCCTGTTATTCCTGTGATTTTTTTGGGATTCCTGAGGTGCATAATAATATTCCCAAACTACCTTTTGGGTCCACTGTAGCAGCCCACAAGTAGAAATCTACTCCTTTGCTGTGGCCTTTGATAGACTTCTTAAACCAGCCTACTCCCAAATCCTACATTTGTTAAAGGACTCTTGTGACTTTTTTGGGGAATAAAACCTAATCTTTGGTCCAATTATTTATTTTTTACCATTGATGTGGCTGATCTTTTTACTTGTGCCTACAGGATGTCAGTTTGGAATGGTTCCATGAGGCTTTGCTGTGTAATTTTTGATGACCCTCAATATCAAGTTGATTTTAGAATTCATGGAAATAGTTTTAAATAATAACTTTATTTTTTTAAAGGGGAGGTTTTTAAACAAATCAAAGGGGTTGCCATGGGTGCTGCTTGCACCTCTATTTTCATAAGCCTTGTCATGCTTACCTGGGAAAGAGCTTTTTTATTTAAATCTGAGTTTTATCAATTTTGCATATTCTACCTTCATTACTTGGACAACATCTTTGTTTTGTTGGTGGGTCCTCCATCAATGATTAGTCAGTTTGTGGCATTTATTAATGGGATGACTGATTTTTTTTTTTTATGTTTCACCTATCAAGTAGGTCATAGTCAAATGAATTTCTTAGATACAACTATTTGCAAAGGTGATGATAAATTTCTGTCTACCATTTATGGAAAACCAACATTTTTTAACACCTACCTGCACTTTAAAAGTTGTCATCCTTTAGTGTAGAAAGAAAAGTATTTTTAAGGCTAATAGCAATATTTTTCATATTTTAGGTGAGGCGCCATGTTTTGTCTATAAGAGGTTCCATAATTTTAAGAATTTAGTGGAATCTACAACTAAGTTACCAGGGAAGGATCCAAAAAGAGTACCAAATGCTGTGATATATTTAAATGAGAAGTTATGTACCTGCCATAACGTTCCATGTTAGTTGTCTTCTCTCGCCTTCTTTCTTGCTGGATGGGTTTGGAGCCGATCCTCGGCTCCGACTCGGCCACTTACTAAAGCTCGAGAGCTTATTTTACCGGCTCAAGGCAACCCTATATCCCATGATGCTAGGCAATAACTCCCCAGATCTCATTTGGAAGCTGAAAAACCTAGCATAGGCCAATAAAACAAAATCCTCCAACTGGAAGGAGGAGGAAGAGGGATAAAAACCTCCAAAGATAATTATTTACATTATATATATCCTAGGACACCTAGATAGTGAACAAAGGAATAAAATGACCCTTCAAAGAAGGGAAGATCTTCTCGGTCTGTCCAGGCTAGGGGGATGGTGGGATGCAAGAAAGAAGGCGAGAGAAGACAACTAACATGGAACGTTATGGTAGGTACATAACTTCTCAATGTTAGGTTGTCAATCTCGCCTTCATTCTTGCTGGATGGGACCGCGTCCCTAGCACCTTCATCCTGGGTGGCTTATTGGAACAGACTCTTAAGAATGGTGGAACCAAATGTTGCTCTGTCCCTGGAGGCCATGTCCAATTTGTAATGCGAAACAAAGGTATGAGGAGAGGCCCATGTGGCTGCCGCACAGATAGTGTCTATTGGTAGTCTAGCTTGAAAAGCTGTAGATGTAGCTAGTGCTCTAGTTGAATGGGCTTTTGGCTTAGAAGATAATTCCCTGCCTCTGAGTTGATAAATAGATGTAATCACAGAAGACAGCCATCTAGATAGGGTTACCTTGGAAACAGGAAGGCCTTTCTTATTTTCTGCATACGATAAAAACAGTTGATCAGATTTCCTTATTTGTTTGGTTCTATCCAGATAGTACCAGAGCTGGCGGTGAACATCTAGATAATGTAGCGTTTGCTCCACTCTATTAGTATAGTTTGGGAAAAAAACTGGGAGATCAATTGATTGATTCAAATTTGTCTGCGAAGCCACCTTGGGTAAGAAGGATGGATTAGTCCTTAGAGAAACTCTGTCTTTATGGAAGATTAAGTAGGGAGGACGAATGCAGAGGGCGTGAAGCTCTGATACTCTCCTAGCAGAAGTAATGGCAACTAGGAAAAGTGTCTTCCATGAAAGAAATTTCAATGAACAGGAGACCGCAGGTTCAAAGGGGGGGAGAATTAAGGATGTTAAGACTAAATTAAGATCCCACTGAGGTGGAGGATCTTTGATCGGAGGCCTAAGTAAATATACACCTTTAAGGAAGGCTTTGCAAAGCTTATTGGACATGATATTGTGGTCCGATAAGCCTGTATGAAAATTCGATATGGCTGCCAACTGAACCTTTACTGTAGAGGCAGAAGACCCTGAATGAAAAATTTCGGCTAGGAAGTCTAAGACCAAATGAATTGGGGCAGTAAAAGGATCTATATTCCTTGCCTTTGCCCAGAAGGAGAAACGTTTCCATTTACTAGTGTAAATCTTTCTGGTGAAAGATTTAAGGGAAGCTACTATGATATCCCGGACGGGATTAGAAATCATAGGAAGCCTGGCTAAGGACGGAAGTGGAGCAACCAAGCAGTGAGGTTGAGAGAATGTAGGGATTGGTGCAGCTGCCCCGACTGATGGGTCAACAGATCTGGAGCTGGGTCCAGATGCCAAGGCTGTACCAAAAGATAATGATGTAGGAACGGAAACCATATCTGTCGAGGCCAATAAGGGGCAATGAGAATAAACTTGGCTCTCAAGGCGGTTGCTTTCTGAATTACTTGTGGAATTAGAGGAAATGTGGAAAGGCATAGAGAAGTCCCCGAGGCCAATCTTGGACTAGAGCGTCTCTGGGGGGATGGCCTGGAAGGGGGAAGAGGGTGAAGAAGTCGGGGAATTTGCTGTTTTGGGATGTAGCAAAAAGATTGCAGCAAGGAAGACCCCACTTCTGAAAAATCTCTTCTGCTACCGATTGTTTGAGAGACCACTCGTGTGGCATGAGTATGGCTCTGCTCAACCTGTCCGCTATGAAGTTGGACTTCCCAGGGATATGCATTGCTATCAGAGACCGCTGAGAGGAGATCGCCCATTGCCAAAGTCTGAGTGCCTCTCGACACAGGGCATAGGACTTGTTCCGCCTTGCTTGTTGATGTACCACACTACGGACATATTGTCCGTTTGAATTGCAATAGTTCCTAGGGGAAGAGAGTCGTGGAGGGCTTGCAACGTTAAAAGCACTGCTCTCATCTCTAGGACATTTATGTGCAGGTGGCGCTCAAAAGGTTGCCAAGTGCCATGGACCATTCTGCCCTGAAAATGTCCCCCCACCCAATCAGGGAGGCATCCGATGTCACCGTGGTGACCGGGGGAGGAGGAACAAAAGGTCTGCCCTGATGGACTTGAGGGGACAATATCCACCAGGACAGATGACTTTTGCAAGTTTGAGTTATCATGATCTTGTGGTGCATGGGGAGTTGCTGAAAAGACCATTGGGTGAACAGCATCCACTGTAGAAGACGCATGTGAAAACGTGCAAGGGGAAGAAGTGTTATGGCGGCCGCCATAAGACCCAATACTTTCAGGACATACCTGGCCTGAATTTTGTCGCTCTGAAGAAGAACCTGGACATGGTTTTGAATATCTAAGACTCTTTGGTCTGTTAACTTTGCTGAAAGTTGTACGGTGTTCAAGTTGGTGCCTATAAAGGTAATAGACTGACAAGGCAACAAGGCAGACTTTTCGAAATTTATAGAGATTCCTAGCCCTCTGCAAATGTGAATGGTGTAAGCTCTGGCTTGGAGAAGTTGATGCCTGGTGGTGGCAGTGAGGAGCCAGTCGTCTAGATATGGAAACACCTGGAATCCTTGCCGTCTCAGGTGAGCCGTAACTGCTGCCATACATTTGATGAACACTCTGGGGGCTGTAGTGAGACCAAAGGGCAGGGCTCTGAATTGGTAGTGACTGGCCCCCAGCCAAAAGCGGAGAAACCTTCTGGAGTGCCTGTGAATTTTGATGTGATAGTACGCATCCTGAAGGTCCACAGAGCACATCCAATTGTCCTTGCCCAGAAAGAGCAGAATGGACTGTAGCGTGACCATCCGGAATCTTATTCTCTTTACAAACTTGTTCAGTTTGCTGAGATCTAATATTGGTCTCCAGTTCCCTGTCTTTTTCGGTACTAAAAAGAACCTTGAGTAGATTCCGGATCCTAGTTGGTCTGCTGGGACTGGCTGGATGGCTCTTTTTGCTAGCAGTTTTGATATTTCTGATACTGCTAGTTCCCTTAGACTGGGTGGAACATCTGGAAGGGTTCCCTTTTGTTGAATTGGGGTTTGGATAAAGGGAATTTTGTAACCCTCAGATATGATCGACTGTACCCATTTGTCTTGAGTAAGGGAAAGCCAGGCTATTGGGTACAGTGACAATCTTCCCCCGACTGCCTCCGAAGGTGGACAATCGGGCAACATCTCAGGGATGCTGGAAGGGTTTGTCAGAGAGAGGCTCCCTGCTACCCTGGTTTTGCGGACCCCCTCTGCCCCTAGGGCGGCATCTGTTGTGTTACCCCCTCTGCCTCTGGGGGTAAACTGACCTCTTGCATCAGATGTGACTCCTTGAGATTTGCGGAACCACATTTTCCCACCCTTCTGACCCTTAGGGTATGGTCTTGAAGGGGTAGAGAAATGGACTCCTACGGCAGAAAGAGTCGTGCCATCTTGCTTGCATCTGGTCAAGGTGTCATTCACTTGAGGTCCAAACAAAGCCGAACTATCAAAAGGAGAATTTGTGAAGGACGCCTTGAAAGGGTCTGCAAAATTACACAGCCACATCCAGGCGTGACGCCTTAAGGCCACTCCTGTGCCTGCGGCCCTACTCGCTCCATCGGCTGCATATGAAATCAGACGCATGGAGGAGCTAACAATCGAGTTCAGGGTTCCAAGCTGTGAGTTTATTTTATCCTGGGACCCAGCAGCTGATGGATCCTGTAAGACTTCTCCCAACTCTTTGAGAATATCTCTCTGAAGGCGGGTGAAGTGACACAGGTAATTCAGCGACCGCATGGCAAAGGTCGCTGAAGAAAACATCCACTTACCGTACCTATCCATAGTCCTAGAATCCTTATTAGGAGGATGGACAGGTACTGAAGGATCAGCTAGTTCCTTCTTGGTGGCTGCAGCCACCACCATGGCATCCACTGGTACACCTTTTGTCAGGCATTGCTTGTCAACTGGTGCTGTAATGAATTTAGATGGCCTCCAAGGGGTGGGTTCCAACAAATCCGGGGCTGACCACACCTTCTGAGCCACTACTTCCATAAGGGGGTCGAAAGGCGGAGACACCCAGGAGGTGGAGGGTCGAGAACCGAACACCTCCAGGTACACCGACACATCCTCGGAAGGATTAAGGGAAGACCAGTTCCCCCTCTGCTTCAGGATTTTCAGGATGTCTGAGAAAGAGACATCCTCAGAGGGGGACTTTGGGGATCCCTCTGACTCATCCAAGTCGGTGTCAGATGTAATAGACTCAGGGGAGTCCACATACTTCCTCTTACATGTCCTCTTATGCGGAGGCTCTGCTGACAGGTCAGGAGAAGCCTCAGAAGAGGAAGAAATTCCCAGTGGGGAAACCTGAGGTGTTGGATCTCTGGGTCCGGGAGCAAGAGATTGAGAAGAGACATCAGCAGGCACTGTACTGGGAGGAGCTGATGGAGCTGACCGTTGACTAAGCCCTGGGGCTAGTACGCTCCTCATCACCTCGAAGGCTCCCCTATCAGAAAGGCCAGAGGGCCCCCACTCCGAAGAGGTAGGAACCCCAAGCCATACCAACAGGGAAGGCTCCGAGGCCAATGTTGGGGCCGAGCTCACCAGCGCCGACACTCCGAGAGGGAAAACGGGGTCAGACAATGGTCCGATGCCACTCGCCCCCTCGGAGCTGACGAGAGAGATCAGGCACCCGGATCCCTCCAATGAAGGTATCAAAGAGGAGATCGGAGCGGAAGACGAAGGAGCCGAAGGGGGGGTATTGGCTCCGACGTCACAATGGTCACGGCTCCGAGGAGCTCAGGCTCCAAACTCTGAGGGAGAGTCGATGGAGGAAAAATAGGTGTAGTCAGAATAGCCACCATCTGATGACACGGGCTAGAGATCATCTGGGCCAGTGCCTGAGACTTTATCAGCCTACTTACCACTCTCTCAAGGTCATGATCTGAAAGTCTGGACGACCGAGAAGATCGGCTCCGATGGCTCCGCTCTGAGAGCAGGGGAGACCTCGGAGCCGAATGGACGGACTCCAATGAAGGGGATCTTGACCTCTTCTTAGATGTAGCCAACGGAGCCGAAGACACGTCGGCTCCAGCCAGAGCCGAAGACACGTCGGCTCCAGCCGGAGCCGACAGCGCAAGCATGGGCTCAGAGGTGTCGGCACCGAGTGGTGCAGAGACCGGAACTTGTGACTCAAAGGGATCAGCTCCACCCGGAGCTGATCTAGGCATAGACAAGGATCCAGCAGCCGAAGGCTTAGTACTTGGAGCCAATGGTTTTGCTGGTTTCGAGGGCCTCCCCGACATAGACTTAGTCGGGGAGCCCTCGGGCTTTAACAAGCCCCTAAGTATCAGTTTATTCCTGCACTCCTGCAGGACACTTGGACTGAATGCATGACATACTGAACAAGAGTCCTGCAGGTGCAGGGGTCCCAGGCAGTAAACACAAGAAGTGTGACCGTCTGTCAGAGACATTTTCTGACAGCACGAGTCACACTTCTTAAAGCCTGAGACCTTAGCTTCTTTAGGTTCCTTCGACATAACAGTGTCGAGGGTTCACAAAAGTAACAGAAAACACACACACACACTCTTGAAAAATTATAAATTAACAATAAAATGTTAATAGGGATACTGACACACCCAAACACTCCACAGGATCCCTAAGAAAAAACCAGGAAAGAGGCAGGCTTAAGGCCTAACTTAAAAGTGGAGGGGGAGGGATATAAGGGATAAAAAAGGGAAGGTATAAAAAAGTAATAAAGTTAAGGGTAGTTACTTAACTACTGAAAGAAATAACTAGGTAGAAAAAAATTTACTCAAAAAGGGTGACTGAACACTCTATATCTAAGACTTACCAGGAGCCGGTAAAAAAAGGCACCTTGCAAGTGAAAGCGGCAAACGAGATCTGGGGAGTTATTGCCTAGCATCATGGGATATAGGGTTGCCTCGAGCCAATAAAATAAGCTCTTGAGCTTTAGTAAGTGGCCGAGTC
Source organism: Protopterus annectens (assembly GCF_019279795.1). Taxonomy (NCBI): domain Eukaryota; kingdom Metazoa; phylum Chordata; order Ceratodontiformes; family Protopteridae; genus Protopterus; species Protopterus annectens. The sequence continues at coordinate 1,564,963,583 of NC_056744.1, forward strand.
AGAGCCGAGGATTGGCTCCGAACCCATCCAGCAAGAATGAAGGCGAGATTGACAACTTAACATCAGTGTACGTTTATCTGTGAGGATGAATCGATCCTTATCATGAGCAACTTAAAAACTGTTATATAGCCTGTTTCTGGTAACTGCCATAGTAGAGAGTTAGTAAATTTGGCCACCTGTTCCACTTGTCCAGCTGTCTATCTTGGCAAAACTGAAATGACACTGAAAAATGTATTTATGAGCTTTATGAGCACAATCTGGATATACCCCCAATGCTTTGTTTAGGCATTCTACCAATTGTGAGAGTTTTGCATTTTTTAATTTTGCTATAATTGAGCACATTGAGTTTAATGTATGAGGGGTGCCTAGGAAAACAGACTCAAATACAAATAATAGCTTTGGCAACTTAAACTGAGTGCTACCTGTACACCCAATATTAATGATTCTGTTCCTATTTTACTGGTGCCTAGACAGAAGGCAGCTAAGTTGTAATTCTTGGATTAATTCTTGATTAGTACATGGCAACTGCTGGCTTCTTATAATAATAATCTCTTGAAGTGTAAAACTGTTTATTTTTAAGTCCATTGCTTGAGTTTTTAACTTTGTATTTGTTATACTTAGTATTGTTTGTTTATTTACATTTAGTGAAGCTCCCTATATAATTTACTAATTTTAAGGTATTCATGGTTTACTTGTTTAACTCTATTAAAGTTTCCTTGATGTTATTTGTGTTACCTAACTCTTTAATTAATTTAATTATTTTGGTATAAGCACTTTAAAGGCTTTAGGAGATTTTAATTAGTTTTCTATGGTCATATGGCTATTGAGCTCGGGATTTTAAACAAATGGCTATTGTATTAATTTTAGTTTTGAAGAAGCCCCCTTGTATTTCAGGGACAAAGGTGTGTTTGTGCTGAGCTTTGTTTTAATTGGATTGTGTTACTCCTCCAATAAACCTTTGATCTTATCACATCTGTTTCTGTTTCCTGGCGGCTTCCTTTCTAGGTCGGGCTACCTGCCCACTCGTCATTGTGCATTGACTTTTTGGTTTGTTAGTTGATTGTAGTGCATTCCGCTGGTTTTGTTTTAATTCTGTCACTTTTGCCTTCAAGTTTTTAACATATTTTGGAAGAAATTCCATCTGCCTAGTGCAATCTTTTTAAAGGCTGTCATTCCCTTTAGTCACTTTAAGTGATGGTCATCTCAGGGTTAAAGCACACTGCTCTGCATGTCCCAAAGTATACAGCTGCTATCAGCAACCAATCAAACTGCAGCAGGCAGGGCTCTAAATGAAGTATCTTCAAAGTCTGCACTACACAAGGAGCATTTTGGTGACTTTCAGCATACCTTTAAAGCAACAGGAGTCTTTTGTAGACTGGCCGGATGTCTGGCTTCTACAGCAGGAAATTTCCATATGTTAAGAATACTGCAGCAGTGAATGTAAGGACATGCATAGGTACTGACACACTGTCACTCATCTGCTGCTGACACGAGTAGTGTAGCATATGTCTGCTGTGCTCTGCAGTCATAGCAGGGTCTAGTTTGTAAAACTTTCAGCACACAGTCAGAACAGAAGCCAGTTCATAAAAGGTTTGGCCCTAGCTGCTATGACTAGTGACAGGCTGTAGTACAGCAGCCACTCCCACTGATGGGAGCTCAGCTGCTTCACTGTGTTATGGCTGAGCCAGGTTAGGTTGTGGCACACTGCAGCTGTATGCACCACAGCAAAACCAGTGATGTGTTGTTGCATCTCATAGTGTTGCCCCAACCTAAAGGTAGTGTCATTTCAAGGAATGGTGATTGTGTTGCACACGTAGGTTCTCCTGAACAATCCATCATCATTTTTGGCAGTCAGGTGCTGTACTGCTGTGTTTATAGAATATTTTCTGCTATTGCGCTTCCATAGCTAATTTTCCGTATTCCACAGTGTATCCCACAATTCACTTGTTTGGGAATTGCAGACCATATTGGGGATCTCTGTTCGCTTAACAACTCCATACATGGACTCCACAAGCTACATAATTGAGTATGTCCATACCACACACCATATTGGGGAGGGTCTAAGGGAGTTTTATGAAATTCATAGGGCAAGATATGTGGGTTTTACTGCCTACCAGCCCTATTCACTTGTGTACCATGTTTGTAAATAGCACCTAAAATTTGAGACAGGAAGTTTATATAGCCTGCAAAAGAAATTAGTCCCAGTTTAGTCAGAAACTCTATAACTGTAGATGTAACCTTAGATTGAAAAAGGTTGATATCATACCAGTCTACAGGAGAAAAAAGTAGCATTAAAGACACAAATATTTGTAGGTCCATTAGTTTGTTAAATAAAGTAGAAACATTTTTGAAACAAACAATAACTAAAAGATTGCAAAATTAATTTGGTAAAAAGGCAACAATTTTAGTGTCATCATGCATAAATGAATACCTGCTTCCCTATTAAACACATTCTTGGTATTTAAGAATTGTCATGAAGTACTTTATGTATGGGTATTCAGAACTGTGTATGTGTAGATCTGTTAAATTTTAGTGAAGCTTTGATACCATTCATCATAGACTCTTGGCTAAAAAGCCACACATCATAAACTTATAAAGTGCAGTGAGGGTAGGATTGACATTTTACTGGGATGTAACAAAATTAAAAAGCTACAACAGAATAAATATTTGGGAGTAGTAGTACATTCTGATATTAAGTTTAGACCGTATATAAATAAAACTGTTTCTAGAGCTAATCATAACCTGAGGCCTTATTAAAATGTGTGGCAAGCAGAAACCCATTAATCATGACACCCTTTTATACTTCTTAGTATGATTTCTTTGGAATACAGTAATTCTGTATAGTAGCTTAGCACCAAGAAGCTGAGTTACAAACTGGAAAGGGTACATGCAGTTTTCATCAGGGGAACTGTAGGCCCAACAGAACTTCCTTATAATGTCAGACTGAAACTGCTGTGTCTCTTTCATTATGTGACATATGATTAAGAAGTGATTTGGTTTTAGTATATAAATCACTGAGGGATGAGTTTCTGTTAGAATGTGTTTCTAGACAAGGTTCCTCATAGTAGGGATTTTAGGAGAAGCAATAATGAATTCTCTGTGCATTGTTAGACCAAACAGAAAGAAAAAAAAATGGATTCAATTAAATGGTAATTTAAGGAATGAAACAATGTGCCAGTTGACACCTACAGTGGAGAACTTTAAGGTACTTCTTGATAACTTCATGGTAGATAGGGCATTTTTTTTTGAGTAGGTAACAGTGAGGCTTTTAGAGGATGTCTTGACCTGATATGATATGACAACAGCAAAATAGCTCTGGTTGTTAGAGATAACTGCTTCAGTCACTTTGTGAGAAAGGTAATAGTGCTGTCATAGGTTAGACTAATGCATCTGCAAATTTTGTTTACTACTGTCTGTAGAATATGAGTGTTAAATGAGGAATTTAGTGTTAGAAAAGGTAGTTTGTATTCCAACATAGGATTAAGTACATTAATGCCACCAATCTTCTAGTTTTTAGTGTGTTTTGTAGCACACAATCAGCTGTCTAAACGTCTTATCCAGAGCAATGTTTTTATGAGTTTTAAATGATAGAATCGGGCCCATCCAACTGCCTAGCTACTGATAAATAGATGCTTGGCTGACTGGTATTTCAAAAGGGTCATTTATAAACAAATCAGTCATGTGTGGAAGTTCTGGGTTTGTGGCAACAGCAGAACTGCAGACTATAAGGAGTTAAGGAAAATACTGTTGTTAAAACAAGTAATGAAATGTTCTGTGCTCACCAGGTTGGTCTTTAAATAGTCCAGATGGATGTGTTCTACAATGGAAACCAAATTTAAATAAATAATAAATTCACTGTGCAGATTCTTAATAGCTTCTTCACCAGTGTTACTGATTACATTAAAGTGAAAATCGATCTTTCAAAAATAGTACACATATGGTAAGGATAATTTAAGACCTTTGCAGCAGCACAATTCCTGTATTCCAGAAATGAATACCCATGATAAATTGATCAGTTCTGAATGTGAATTAGTGGAAACAGATGTAGATGATAACTCTGCTTGAGAGGAATGAGTGAATTATTTTCTTCTGTCATCTTTTTTCACCCCTACGTCATCCAGACACTCATCCCAGTGCCCGATGTCCATCACTGGGTCTAGCTGCACTCCAATCTACCCCTGTACTAACACTGATATTTTTTTGCTGAGACCAGCATGGAGCCTAAGGGCATCCTGGTGTGTGTGCGTGTGTGTGTGTGTGTGTGTGTGTGTGTGTGTGTGTGTGTGTGTGTGTGGGTCAGGTTGTCTATCCTTCAGCCTTGTTTTTTTCTTTTGTCTATTTTATAGCGTACATTGGTTGCTCTGCCAATCTGAGGGACGGGTGTGCAATGGAGGCAAGTGAGTTATTTTTATTGCTCTTCAAAACATCTTAGGATGACCTTCTAGAATAAACGGTCTCCTCCTCAGATGCACAGAGTTTGCTACCATGGTGGCTAATCTAACTTCCCTTGTAAAGTATGAAATTCTACATAGATAGAATTCTATGTCTTTTTATAAAATTATATCGCAAGACTAAAAAATAAATAAAGATGGAAAATAGTACTTTAAAATCAGTTTCGGCTTTACAAAATAAATTTTGCAGAAGGTACAGTATAAATTGCTATTTGTAACATATAGTAAATGATCAACAGATTCCTTAAAACAATTCAACAAAAAACGAGATAACTAAGATTGTTATATAAAAAGCAAAATAGAAGTGCATAATAGCCTACATAATACAGGACGACTCTGTATGGTGTTATTTCTGTGACTGTGAACATTAATTCTTTCTTTCTGAGATAACATAGCAGTTCTGTTTATAAGTTATTGTATATGTTGCTGTTCTTTCGGCTTTTCCCGGTTAGGGGTCGCCACAGCAGAACTCCAGTCCACTAATGATTGGCAGTAGATTTTTACGGTGCCGAGGTGCAAGCCCGACGCCCAACCTTCAACGAAGGCACGCCCATTCACGCATGTCTTTCGAACGCCACTCTGAGTCTAAAAAGACTTATTAGAGTTACTTGGACTCCTAATCTTCACTGAACCAGGGTCATTCACTGTTTAACCTCCACCCTAACTTGCACAGGTTCATGCAGATGTGATCATATTCAAATATCTAAATTTGTTAATAGGGGTAGAAAACTGAACACAAATGGCCAATTTCAGTTCCAGTCTCGGTATAACCAATTTCAGTCTCAGTGCAGGAATTTCAATCTCAGACCAGGGATTTTGGTCTCAGCCCAGGAATTTCAGTTCCAGATGAGGATCCTTTCAGATCTTTGTTTTTACAATAGTAAATGCAAAGGGCCATGTGTGGTACTGATAAACAGATGACCAACTTCCCCTGTAGCTGTTTTATAACAGAGTCAGACCTCTTCACAAAACTGAAGCAAAGCCAGTTCAGAACTTACTGCAAAGAACAGGCTAGTCTAGTGCAGTCTGGAACATGCAGGTGAGAAAGCCATCCAACACAAATATATAGAAAAACATCATCACAAATAATTCCAAATATAGACTCATTTGTTTTCACTTTCTTTAATTTTAAACCAGGTGGGAAAGAGGCATTGAGGAACAAATCCTGCTTTGCAAGCTGCAGCAGCATTGAAGCCCAGCTGACCTGGGTCCTACATTGCAAGCTTCAGTGCTGGTAGTGCTTTTCAGAGAGGGATGGGCGTTGGTAGATATCACTGGCTCACTTCTGTGATGGCACTGCCCCCTGGTGGGCAACCAGGTGTTGCAACACAGAGAAGTAGAACTTCAGACATGAGAACTTAATCAATAGTGAACGCTATTTATTTATTTTACAGACAAGTGAACTGTATTACTCTGGGACTTTTCAGTTATGACCTAGTTTAAAAAAAATGCTAAGGATATAAGCTGATGCATACTACCATGAAATGTATCAAAAACAAAAACTTTAATATAGCAATAACATTTTTTAAAAAATAAAAAGAGCCTTCTTTCAGTATGATAAGCGCTTTCGGCTTTAGCCTTCTTCAGATTGTATTTATTCAAGCTCTCCAATCCAGCAAACACCTTCTTGTCATTAAATCAGATATTGTCCTACCAGATCGAGTAGATGACCCATCTCTACCTTAATGAATAGAAATTTGTTTCCCTTTCAAAGTAGGCTTAAGCGGAACTACTGCATTTAGACCTGGTGGGCGATCAGCTCTGAGGTTAACTATCCAATTCGCTTCACTGATTTCTGTATGATTCATAATATCTCCACCCCTATAACTTTCAAAGGTACAATCAATGGCCTTAAAATTAAAAGAGTGTGATGGAAATTGCATAACATGATTGGCCAGAGCATTCTTTTGATCTTTATGATGTATATCGCTTAAGTGGCATAAAATTCTATCTTTGAACTGTTGGTCTGTTTTTCCTACATAACACATGCAGGGCATTTCAGGCATGCAGCTAAATAAACAATATGTTTGGTGTTACAAGTTGCACTGCATATAAAAACGATACCCTAGCCCTGAATTTGGATGCTGAAAGATGTTGCTTATATCAATTACAGAACAAGCTTTACATCTACCACATTTAAATGTTCCTCTTCTTGCAAACACATGTTTTTTGGGATAACCATCCTTCATACACAACAGTCTTTTAATGTTCTTTTTATTGTTGAAGATGAATCTTGGTGCCTCCCCCACTATATCTTTTATTTTTGTATCCTGTGTCAATACCGGCCAAAATTTCTTTATGATATCACAAATCTGTTTTGAGTCATTATTATAAGTCAACATGAAGCCTTGTGTTTCCTGCTTATGAGTTTTCTCATTTCCATCTTTCTGCTCCAGGCTTACTGTCTTATTGGAAAAATATGGTTGCCCTTTAACTTTACTTAAGGTTTGTCCAGTCTCAATGTAACATCTTTCTTAGTATACCCTCTCTCATACAGATGTTGTTCTAATTTCACCTTCTCACGTTCAAAACAGTATCCCTAGTACATAATCTAGAGATGGATGTAGTTTGGTTTTCCATAATGTTGTTAAGCACAAATCTCGGGTGCATACTGCAGATAATGTTTCTGGCATGTATCTTTTCTGTAGATCGATGTTTCTACGCCCATACATTGAACCAACATTACTTTTACATCCAAAAATCAACAGTTTCCTTTGAGTAGCCAACTATAAACCTAAGAAAATCAGTGGTGCTATTCAAAAATTCTACAAATGAATTTAGCTGTTGACCATTACCCTTCCACAGGATAAAAATGTCATCCACAAATAGTCCATAAAAGATCAGATGTCTAAACCAAGGGTTACTTTCCTGTAGCACTTTGTCATGTTCCCATTGTGCTAGAACTAGATTAGAGTAACTATTGGCATAAGGGGTGCCCATTGCCACCCCCTCATCATTGCCAAAAGAACTCTTTGCCATAAACAAAAAACATTGGTCTCTAAAATCAGCTCTAGGAATGAACATATCACATCGATGTTTATATTCGGGTCTATATCACAATGTCGAACTAACATAACTTTGAACGTTGTAATATTGAACCCTAAAGTCCGAAACCCAAGAATAACAAAAACACAGAACAGCGATTTTTTCCCAGGGAAAAAAATCGCTGTTCTGTGACAAAAAAAAAAATTAAACTTTAAACTTAAACTAAAGTGGGGGGCTTTGCCCCAACACCCCCAATGTGGGGAGCTGTGCCCACTACACTCCCCCTACTTAAATATACCAACTCCGAGATCGCACCACAGTGGAGGAAATAGCAAAGCCCAAACAACAGCCCACCGATTTTTTTTTCCCTGGGAAAAAAATCGATGTGCCATGGCTTTGCTATTTTTGGATTTCGGACTTTAGGGTTTGCTATTACAACGTTCGAACTTATACAAGTTTGACGTTGTAATATAGAACCTTTATATTCATATGCCTTTGGACTGCAAAACTCTTAATCGCTTCTATGCCATATGTATTAGGGATGACTGTAAATAAACTACATATGTCCATCGTGACTAATAACAAGTCAGAATAATCATTTGTCTTACTCATAGTAGAGTGTAGCATTCCTAAAAAAATTCCTGTGTCTTTCAGGATGGTTGTGGCTTGTGGTCAAAGTTTCTTCAACTCTTTCTCTACATATACTGAAAGTGGTTCCATGATCCATCCTCCTCCTGCTACGATAGGAGGTAGTGGGGAATTTCATGTATCCTTATGAATCTTAGGTAATCCACTTATGGAGGGTATAGTTTGATGTATCACTTCAAAGAAGTCAAACATGTCCTTGCTCAGTCGTCCATTCATGAGCATCTCATACATATTTTCTTTCATCCTAGTTATTATTTTATCTAGATCTTTTTTGGTAATCCTTCTGTAGGTATGTTCATCATTTAACATGTCTATCACACGATTTTGATACCATATTGAGTCCATCACTACTATGGCTCCACCTTTATCTGCCGGTTTGAACACTTCATCTTCTCTGTTTTTAAAATCATGTAGGGCTTTCCTCTCTGTTGCTGTTAAATTATTAAAATGCCTGCTATGATTATTTCTTTGTCTCAGCTTTTCTACATCTTTGTCACAGAGCCAAATGAACAAATTTACTGCTGGGTGGTTCACTGGTACAAAATTACTTGGCTTCTTATAGGTATTTACTATTCCCATCTGTTCTTTGCCAAAAATATCCTTCAAAGAGACATTTCTTCCAAAATACTTTGCTCAAGAGAAAATTCACTCAAATCTGAAGGCAGTGACTGATGGTATAAACGTAAGCCCTTTGTCAAGAAGCTGTATTTGCTCTTTACGTAATTCTAGCTGTGACAAATTAACCACCAATGTGGTGTCATTTAATGTGTCACTTTCTTCCTTTTCCTGTCTTGACTCTTGGATCTGGGAGTTCTGTATAAATATTGTTTGATGAAAACCGTAATATTGTGTGAGATTGGTGCCTGAGCTGCTCCTTTTTTGGGTCTAGTTCCCATAGCTACAAAAGCTTCAGGGGCCTCCTTATCAATTATATTCTTTGTTGGTGCTCTCAATGTTTTGTCATTAAAAGTAGAGATTGTGGGGACGTTTGTTTCATCAGTGAGATCTCGTCCTTCAGATTCATTTGTTATTGGTAGCGATGTTAATGTATCTTACTAGTTGGTTAGACTTAGTTTTACTCACTGGCTTTTTAGATCCAGCACTTAGTTTTTCTTCCCTTGGCCATTCAAATATATATATATATATATATATATATATATATATATATATATATATCCATGCTTAAAATCATACACATCTCTAGCTAGTTTATGGATCTTCTGTTCCTTCAGTTTACTGTCATATAAAGTGAAATTAAAGTGCAGGGTTTCCAGCCTGCCTAAGCAGGCCTCTGACAAATCCATCCGTTCTAGCTCTAGCTGCTTATTCTTAATCTGTTTGGCCATATTCTCTTTCTCTGAGTAACTGGATATATTTAAACTTGTCTCTAAGTTAATGGCTTGCCACTTTGCCAGTAAGTCAGAATGACTATTTCTGTAGCTAGGCATACACTACTCTCACACCTCTTGCTATTACTCTATAGTGCATGCTTGACTCAAGATGGAAACGCTGCCACTGCAGTCTTTTAAATAGTACGCTGCATATTCCACTTCTTTGAATATTCTATCAAAACAACCAGTGTCTACAGTTTCATTATTGAAAGTAACTACCTCTGTGTCAAAATTCAACCTCAAAAAAGGATTGACACTTTCCCCCAGACAGTCAGGGATATTTCTACTTTTCGTGAAGTCCAAGGCCGTTCTTCTTGTCTCCATATTCTCCATGCTATTGTTGCTTTTAGCCATGAGCAGTTAGAGAAATAAAAAGCACAAGTCAAAAGAAAAAGACTCGTAACTGCCAAAGGTGGTTTAGGAATAGTAAACAAAATGCTAAGGATATAAGCCTATACACACCACCATGACATCTATTAAAAACAAAAACTTTAATACAGCAGTAAAATCTTTTAAAAAACAAAAAGAGCCTTCTTTCCATATGATAAGCACTTTTGGCTTTAGCCTTCTTCAGATCATATTTATTCAGGCTCCATTTTTCATGAATAAAGGAACCCATATTTTTCTAATAAGACAGTAAGCCGGGAGCAGAAAGAGGAAAATGAGAGGCCTCATAAGCAGGAAGCACATAGCTTCATGTTGACTTATAGAAATGACTCGAAACAGATTTGTGATATCATAAAGAAATTTTGGCTGGTATTGACACAGGATACAAAAATAAAAGCTATAGTGGGGGAGACACCAAGATTAATCTTCAACAATAAAAAGAGCATTAAAATGCTGTTGTGTATGAAAGATGGTTATCCCAAAGAACGTGTGTTTACAAGAAGAGGAACATTTAAATGTGGTAGATGTAAAGCTTGTTCTGTTATTGATATAAACAACATCTTTCAGCATCCAAGTTCAGGGCTAGAGTATCGTTTTATATGCAGTGCAACTTGTAACACCAAACATACTGTTTATTTAGGAACACCAAGATAAAAAGTTTATCTGCCAGCCAGTCAGATGAATGCTCCGTTGCTGGAGTATTAGTAAAACATGAAATAAAGTGCAGTATGCAACGAAGCAAAGCAGGAGGTTACTTCTTTCCACCAAAAAATTCTTCTCACCAAACAAATAAAAAACTTTTTCATAAAATAAAAAGCTTTTATTATGACTTGATAAGCGCTTTCGCTAGATTAGCTTCTTCAGATCAACATAAGTCACAGCTAGATGACTGTGACTTATGTTGATCTGAAGAAGCTAATCTAGCGAAAGCGCTTATCCAGTCATAATAAAAGCTTTTTATTTTATGAAAAAGTTTTTTATTTGTTTGGCGAGAAGAATTTTTTTGGTGGAAAGAAGTAACCTCCTGCTTTGCTTCGTTGCCTATTGCATTTTATACTGTTTATTTAGCTACATGCCTGAAATTCCCTGCATACTACGTAGGAAAAATGGACCAACAGTTCAAAGATAGAATTTTATGCCACTTAAGAGATATACATCATAAAGATCAAAAGAATGGCCAACCTCATTATGCAATTTCCATCACACTCTTTTAATTTTAAGGCCATTGATTGTACCTTTGAAGGTTATAGGGGTGGCGATATTATGAATTGTACAGAAATCAGTGAAGCAAATTGGATAATTAACCTCAGATCTCATCTCCCAGCAGGTCTAAATGCGGTAGTTCTGCTTAAGCCTACTATGAAAGGGAGACAGACAAATTTCTATTTATTAAGTCAGAGGTGTGTCATCTACTCAATGATCTGATAGGACAATATCTGATTTGATGACAAGAAGGCGTTGGCTGGAAAGTAGGCTACTGACTGGAGAACTTTCCTTTATTCATGAAAAATGGAGCCTGAATAAATACGATCTGAAAAAGGCTACAGCTGAAAGTGCTTATCATAGTAAAAGAAGGCTCTTTTTATTTTTTAAAAGATTTTATCGCTGTATTAAAAAACATTTTGTTTTTAATACATATCATGGTGGTGTGTATCGGCTTATATCCTTAGCATTTTATTTACTATTCCGAAACTACCTTTGGCAGTTACGAGTCTTTTTCTTTTGACTAGTTTAAAAAAACAGGAAAGTAAAGTTTTAATACCTCAGTTTTTATTTAACAGTAGAACACAAGATATAATGAAATGAACAAAGAACAAGAATCATTAGGTATTTAATACTGTTATAAAAACACCAAACGTACATGCACAGAGATTTCTGGATTATGTAAACACAAACTCCCTGGACCAGATAGTCAATACACCAACCAGAGGTGCAGCCATACTTGATCTGGTTCTCACTAATATGGGAGACTGCTGCACACTCCCTACCATAATGCCTTCCCTGGGAAGGTCAGACCACAAAATGGTCTCCTGTGAAGTAAAAATAAAACCTGTACCCCCAGCTAAACCTGGAGTATTCAGGAACTATTCTAAGGCTAACCTCCTGTTATTAAGTGACAACCTGGCAAAATTTCAAGCCCACATAAACCCTGAGAACACTTCTGCTTGTACAGAACTGTTCACAGAAACCCAGTACAAGCATGTTAATAGCTGCATAGAGGCAGCTGTACCCACCAGGAAGAAATACAGAACTAACTCAAAAAACAAGCCACCCTGGTGGAATCACAAAATCAATCAGCTATATAACAGGAAGAAGAAAATCATGGCAAAAATTAGGAGATGCAGCACCCAGCAGGATAAAAGCACTCTCAAACTAAACAAGCAATTCAGAGGACAAATAGTCTAACAACGCCAAATCTAAGGTAAGTTTGGCCTCCCAGGCCAAGGACAACCACAGAGTATTCTTTAGTTATGTCCGCAACCTCAAAGGCAATTACACAATTGTATGCAGAGCTCATTGCAAATGGAGCCACCTATACTGAGCCAGAAGATACAGCAAACCTCCTGGCTGATAAATTCAACTCCAACATTATTCCTCTCTCCCTCTCGACCTTCCCTCAGGAAATATCATCAAATATAACTCCCCTATTATCACTAGGGAACAGGTCCTTAATCCTGTCTCTAAGAAAAAGAACTCCGCATCAATGGGCCCAGACAATATCCCTGGATACCTTCTAAAGAGCATGAAACATCACCTATCAGGGCCTCTCGAATTACTATTTAACTGTAGTCTCCAAACAGGCTTTGTGCCTCATGAATGGAGAAAGGCAACAATCATCCCTCTGCACAAAGGTGGCCCATCTACAGACTCTGGAAACTACAGACCCATAAGTCTCACTGGTCTTATATGGAAAGCCATGGAAAGAATTATCATGGAGATGATCAACAGAGATATAACAAACCTCCAGACATTGGATCCAACCCAGTATGGTTTCGTCAAAGGGAGATTATCCCTAGTCAACCTGGTGGACTTCTTCGAGAAGGTCGCCAAAGCAATGGATGAGGGCAAAGTCATTCCCACTGCCTACCTTGACCTGGCCAAGACATTTGACATAATACCCCACTCAGATATTTGCAGATTTTGTTTAGTATGGCTTGGAGTTTTTATAAGTTGTGAGCTGAAGACAAGCATATAACTAGAATGGTTTACTGAAGAGTAAATACTACTTATATACATTGCAATGCTTTGTTTTACTTATCAATGTTTATTTGTCATAAGTACTACTTACGCCCATAAGTTCATAGGTTCATAGGAGGTTACTAGGCTAAAGGTCCTAGGGCCTTTACAAGCCTAGATATGTAAAAAACCTGTGTACCCTAACTTACCATAGTCAGATGGTCATTGTTAGAGTGATTCTGTGATCAGCACTGAGGGACATAGGTGCCACCCCCAGGGTGAATTTATGGTCACCCATCCAATTGTCATTATAGCAATCAAAATAGGGTCATTGAGTGGCTCTGCTTCACGTGAAGTGGGAGCTTATTCCAGAAGAGTGGCAATCTCTGGCAGATGTGTGTCCCTCTAACATGTTTTGTTATTGTCACAGGCTAGGCTGAGATCCCTGTAACAAGTGACTCTTTTCCCATTTGATTTGCGGATGTGCAGCATTTCCATTAGGGCATAGTCAGAGCCTGCTCTGTAGGCCAGGCATAGGTCACCTCTCAGAAGCCTGTATGATACAGAGTACAGTGACAGGGCTTTCAGTGTTTTCATGTAAGTCACATTTTGGAGGCCTTGGATTCTCTTGGTTAGAAACCACTGTGGTCTGTCCAGTTGCTGCAGGTGTCTGGTGAGATACATACAGAAGGGAGTATTGTACTCAAATAATGGTCAGTAAGGGTTGCGTACAGCGGAGTTATAACTTCCTTAGTCTTGGATGCAATGCCCTTATTTATGAGATGCACAATGTAGAAGGCTTTCCTTACCACTATGGACACATGGTGATTGAAGTTTAGATTGCTATTGACCTGTGTACCTAAGTATCACACCACTGAGTTGAGCTTAGAGGGGTGCTATCTATATCATATTTAGCAGGGGCTACTTGTTTTCCAGTTGCATTTAGTTTTACTCCACGACTTTGGTACCAATGATTTGTCTACATCAGCCCCCTCTGTAATATGTTTACATCGCTGGGGGGGGGCTCAATGATGTACCAAGTTTGCAGTCATCTTCAAACTTGGTAAGCCACAGGCCATCTACATTTGCCTGGACCTCAGAGAAAAATATTCTAAACAGCAGAGGGGCCAGCACAGATCCTTGTGGTACCCCACTGGTAACTGGTTTACTGGTGGAGGTGTACTCCCCAACTTTGACAGTTTGCGTTCTGTTGGTGAGCCAGTTGGCTACCCATTTAGTGGTGTATTCGTTAATCCCCAGCTGGTAGAGTTTTTCAATGATCCCTGAGTGGGGGATTGTGTCAAAAGCCTTGGCTAAATCAAGGTAGGTGGTATGTACTGCTTTCTCCTCATCTAGGGCTTTGATGACATTCTCAAAGAAGTCCACCAGGTTTAATAAACAAGACCTCCCCCTTTGCAAAACCAACCTGTATTGAGTCAGGAGTTTGAAGGTTGCATCTGTCCTTGTTGATATGATCCATGATGATTTTTTTCCATGGCCTTGCAGATAAGTCTGGTTAGGCTTATTGATTGATAGTTTCCTGGGTTGGTTGATGGACTTCCTTTGTGCAAGGGGATTACTGTTGCTGTTGTCCACTCTGTTGGAACAAAGCCAGTGCTCAAGCTATGGTTAAAGAGAGTGTCAAGTGGTTCCACTAGGTATTGTCTTAGATTGTTTAGTAAGCAACCTGGGATGCTATCTGGTCCCACAGAGGATATGTTTTTGGCCTTGGAAAGGCTTGTATGACCTGTTTTTTGGAAATCAAACAAAGAGATGAAAGCGAACAAGCAAAAAACCAAAACCAAAGCCAAGGTTCACTGTGGAGAACCAAATGAGGGTCCAGACCAAGACGTAATTCCAAAAGTTTAATGAACCAAAAAACACCAAAATAATTACTTTTTAAATACAAATAAATCTAGCCCTAATTATCAGGAGACTGGTACCCGGACCTATAGGGAAAGTTTGGATGTTTTATATTATCACATGGACAAATACAAGTGTTTGGGGTGTGACAACACTTTTCTTAAAGAATGTTTGAGTAAGAACATTGTTCCTAAGGGCTTGCGGGTTTGCAAATTTCCCAACCGGGTGGAAGAGGGGTCTGAATTTCATACTGAATTAATTAAAATATTTGACAAATGTGGTTTAGATGTTGTAAAGGCTATTATTGCCGAAAATGAGAGAATGAGGGACATTTTGTTGGAAAAAATGGAGTCTATTAACTCTAATATTATTCAGGACCTTTTGTTCAATGTGGAATCTGAAAAAGCCTTATATTTCAACATTTTTAAACAAATTGACTCAGATTGTAAAAACAATATGAAGAGAAAAGAGGGCAAATTGGAAAGGGATATTAGGGAATACCAGGATGGTACGGCATACCCTAAACCCAGGCCTTTTAATTTGCATACCAAAGAATGTTATATAGTTAGGAACAATAGGTCTATTGACTATCCACAGATGCAAGATGAGGTTTTTCATGATGTTTCCCAAGAATTTATTCACGATGACCCTTTGGATTTTCCACCCCCGGAGGTCCGACAGGATACGGAAAAAGAAACCTGTACACTACAATTACTACAACCACAGGGGGAACCCCAGATATTAGGTAAACAAAATTCTTCCACTGAAATTGTTCAGAAGGGTAATATTTTTGAGTACAATAATTACAAGATTTTCATTTATAGTTCTGAATCTATTAATTTGGGTCATTTTAAACTTTTTTTCTAAGGGTTTTAAGTTTATACCTGTTAGCAAAGTAAGTATTCCTAAGGCTATTGTTGATATGAAGTTATTTCTTAGAAAGAAGAATTTGGCTTTGATGTTTGCAGGTTTTAATCCTACACGTACACAACCATTTTTTAAGAAATAAAGTACCTTTAATCCCCCCTACATCCACAGCTCAGGAATTTGGAAACAATATTGAAAAGGGAAATTAGAAATACCGTTAACACTCACAGGGTAAACGCCAACCTTTCCACTGATGAGAAATTTTTACTTAATGAATTAAAAAACAACAAAGCTGTAAGAATTATGCAACTGGATAAAGAGGGTGGAACAGTGCTTATGGATTATATCCTATACGAATCTAAAATGAAAGAGATGTTATCCAATGGTTTTAAATATTCCAAAGCTTCTATGAATGAAGTGAATATAGCTCATTCTAAGATTAACATTATTTTAAACGATTTGTTGTTAGAAGGTTCTATTGATTTGGATATTTACAATTTTTTGTTCAACAAAAATCCCAGGACACCCTCAGTATTTGGTATTCCGAAGGTCCACAAGGATTCCTCGGACCCACCATTAAGACTAATTGTTTCTTCTGAGGGGTCCATTACTACTCCCCTAGCCAAGTATGTGGATGTCAAGTTAAAAACTCTTTCAAATGAGGGAAGTACGGTTTTGAAAGATTCTTGGGATTTTCTTAGGCAGGTGAAACCAGAACTTTTTAATCCTAACATACTGTTTGTAAATTTAGACATCGTAGATTTATTTGGTTCTATACCTCATGACACAGGACTATTATGGCTTGAAGAAAGCATGAGAGATAGTGGAAATTTACTTCTAATGACTTCAGGACCTGCCTATTACTCACGGAAACAGTACTTAAGAACAATTTCATGTACTTTGAAGGGGAGTTCTTTAAACAGGAAAGAGGGGTTACTATGGGGGCAAAATGTGCCCCACTTATGCAATTATTGTTTAGTCCTGGTGGGAGAAATTGTCATTAATTGTGAGTTTTCTAGTTGCTGGTGTTTATACAAATGCTTTCTTGATGACATTTGTATTTTTTGGAATGATTCCCAAGAAAGTTTTTTTGAATTTCTCACATACCTCAAAGGAACCACAGAATTTTTGGATTTTACGTACAACTTCAACTGTCAGGAACTGATCTATTTGGACATTTCATTGACTAAACTAGATCATTCCTTTTGTTCAAAAGTTTTTAGGAAAAAAACTTTTTCCAATTCGTACCTTCATTTCAGTAGTGGTCATCCGTTCTTCCAAAAAAATAATTTACTCAAAGGGCAACTAGTAAGAATAAGTCGTGACCTTACAAGACAATGAATTTACAAAAGATTGTGATTTTGTCACATAAATGTTTAGGGACAGATGTTACCCTGAAAACCTGATTTGTGAGGTCACCAAGGAAGTGTTGGAAGGTAGAAAAGAGAGGTTTGCCCCTATTTTAGGTTGTCATGATGTGTCTAGTCCCAACATAAATGTCAATAATTCTACCAATAGTTGGGAAGAAGCATATATAATGGACTATTACAGGTGACTCAGGTTATATTAAACAAATGGTCACCAGGGAATGGGACCGTTTCAAACAAATTTCTGAACTAAATTAAATTTATAGCCAACCATTAAGATTTATATATAGAAGGGATACATATTTTAAGAGACGTTTTGAGTTTGGGGGTGGTTCTAGCGTTGGACGTTCATCCAGAAGGGTGGGGACCTTTAAATGTGGTTCATGTTCCCAGTGTCCACATGTAACCAATTGTTCTAGTATACACATACCCAGTAGGAATAGATACATCAAGGGCAATACCTTTTCTAATTGTAATACTAATGGGGTGGTGTATTTAGCCCTTTGGTCTATTTGTGGGTCATTTTATGTAGGGAAAACTGTGAGGAAGCTCAAATTAAGAATTTATGAACATTATTCTGAAATTAAAAAGGAGAATATGAACAATGCACTTTTTCGACACACATTAATTTGTTCACAAGATTCCTTCAGTTTTTTGTAATAGAAGTGGTTCCCAAAGAAATTAGGGGAGGTATGTGGGAAACGAAACTTGAATACAGAGTTATTTTGGCAGATAATATTGGAAGCCACCAAAAGTCCTGGTCTTAATGACATGTTATCCATAGTTCCTGTATTAAAACTGAGAAGTGCAAAATTGTAAATTGCCACTGGATGGCAGTATAGGAATATATTTTGTTGAAATGACCCTTAACGTGTTTTAAACTGTTTTTAAACTGTTTTATTAATATATTTTAATTAATACAATTTTATAATAAAATTGTTTTACAATGTAAAATACATGATGTTATAACTATTTATATTTCCAATTTTCATGGTATTCATATATAAAATTAATATGGACAGGTGCCACTAAACAGGACTGAATGTTAATATTTCTACTTGATTGTTTTGTCAATTGAACTGCTTAGTGTTAATGATTTTATTGGATAATTGATTTTCATACATCTATTTAAGTGCTGTACACTATCATTTGTGGTTTTGCCTTCTGAAGAAGGCTTCCGAAAACGTTTATTGTGTGTAAAGCGTTAGTGGGTGTTTTTTGGTTCATTAAACTTTTGGAATTACGTCTTGGTCTGGACCCTCATTTGGTTCTCCACAGCGAACCTTGGCTCTGTTTTTTGGAAATACTTAGTAAAGGATTGGTGTCAGGAATGCTTTGGTGTATGACTGATGGGGTCAGGGGGAGAAGCTATTGTTAAATCTGTTAGCTAGCAGGTTGGCAATTTCCTCAGGTTCAGTCTGAGTGATACCATCTACTATAAGTTCAGCACATAGCTGGGATTTCCCTTTTAGGTTTCAGATGTAGCTGAAGAATGCTTATGACTGTCCTTAGCTAGGGGTGCTAATTTAGTCTTGTAACTAGCCTCAGAGGACTTTACAAAACATCTGATTTGCTTATTCAAGGTGTGAAGGGTATTCTTCCTTTGTTGAGTAAGTTCCCTCTTGTTCTTAGATGTCAGTTTCTTTCTTTTGTTATATAACTTATTTATACTTACACTCCACCAGGGTGGCTTGTTTTTTTCAGGAGGACCTGGTTTTAATCCTGTCAGGTACAGCTGAGTCAATACATTTGTTTAAGTGGCTATATAGGGCATTTGTGTACTCTTGTGTGTACCCTTCTGCATAGGAGTCATTATTGGCTGTGTTAGCAGGGGGATTTGAAACATTTTATACCATCGCTTAGTAGGTTATTGTTTGCTTTGGAAAAAAATTTCTTTTCTTTTTTTTTTTGTTTCTGTGCGACTGTCAGGTCTGATCTTTACTTCAAATGAGACTAATTTATGGTCTGACTTTACCAGGAAGGGCAACACACAGGGGGTAGTACAGTGAACCCCCACCCATGTTGGTGCGCATGAGGTCTAGGACATTTGAGCCCCTTGTGGTAGTGCAGGCCAACTGTTCCAGGGCATTTGAATTAACAAAATCCAGGAATCTTAGACAGATCATGTTTTTGCTCATGTACGTCACCCAATTGATGGAAGGATGGTTGAAATCTCACACGACCAAGGTGTTTGGCTGTATACTGAGTGACTCTAGCAAGTCCAGGTAGGCAGTTGTTCTCCTGGTTCATGGTGGGAGACCTGCAGCTAGTGATGATGTTGTAGGGTATTTTGCCTATAGTTAATTGGACCTGGAGTAGCTCAAGAGAGTCATACTGTTTTACCAGTCTTAAGGTGTATTTGGATTGAATGAATATGGATATACCTCTATCTTTGGTTCTTTTCACGCTCATTTTGAAGTCTGAACATGTGAAAGGCATTGTACAGCCAGGGTGCTCTCTGTGGCCTTGAACCAAGTCTCAGCGACTGCACAGACATCAACATCTTCCAAGATGAGGAGTGCTTCCAGGGAGTGCAGTGTACTGTTTAGGCTCCTAACATTGAGCAACATGACCTTGAGTTTGTCTCTAGTGGATTTCTTTACTTTGGAAGTTTTGTTGTTTTGAAATTGCCTAAAAAGGCACTATGGGGGAGGCAACCATATTTACCAGTATCCAAAATCCTCAAGGAGACAGGTGAAGGCCCTCTCCGGCAAAGCAGTGTGGTCTGTCAACTGTGTCTTTCCAGTCTGTCAGATACTGGATCCCCTTGGAGTGACACCAGAAGCTAAGCCAATTATTGAAATCAATTATTTTTAGTCTGTATTGTGACATCATCCTAGGTGAAGGTAGAATGCTGCTTAGGGCTAGGGACATACTTGCCTGGGACAAATAATCTGAGAGTTCAGTCATGTCTCTCTTCATATAGTCCAAACAGATACATCTCACATCATTCACTCCAGGATGTACTATGACAGAGTCATAATGGTAATTGTTGCTGAGTGACTTGAGTGCATGCATGATTTGATGGATCTTGGCAGCTGTCAGGCAGCTGACTGTAACCTTCTTCTTATCCAGCCTGGTGAGGGGGGCATCTGTGTGCCTTAGTATTGAGTTGCCTATGACTAGGACATTAGGTTTTGAGGTGTTTTGTCTTAGGTGCTTAACTGTTGAAACACTGATAAGTGTATTATTATGTGTAGTGGTGGATTCTGTTTGTGTACCAGTATGTGTAGGTTGTTTGCGCTTGGAATGGCTCTGGTCTTTTGATAGACTCCTAGTGAGTACCTCTGCGTATGTGGGTTTATATGTCTTGACCTTATCTTGTGTGAGTGGAGAGATATGTGTGCTGACAACCTGTTTTATGTCTTGTTAAATGTTATGTGAGAGGACTGATTCTAGTTTCATGGTATAGTTACATCTCTCACATACTGTATTTATTTACTTTAGGAGCAAGTGGTTGTCAGTATACATGAGGCAAATGCTACAATGCCTCATGATGCCCATGTTAATCAGGCTGGCTGGAGAAATGTTGGAAAACTGACTGTCCATAGTAGCAAGTAATTCTTAAGTACTAATTTGTGACAGGGCAAATTAGATCAGCTATTGCTCTGGGATTAGCAAGGGGACTTACTCATTAGAAGATCAGGGATGGAAAGTGGGGCGACACTGCTCAGTGCACAGCTGCATTGCCCACAGAGTAGCAGGGAACCTGGGAGGGTTTCACTGACTGGTGTTTAGGAAAAATAGTTCCTAGGTGTTTGGATCTATACAAGGCTCCCCAAACCCCCCAATGGGCAGTGCGCAGCTACATGCAAATGCAAGTCTTATATACAGGCAAAATTAAACAGTTTTAAACTAGTTTGCCAATAGGAAATCACACAATGATCCTTCCTCCAACAATCCCCAGCTCAGACAAGGCTATATCCACACTCTTCTGCCACAAGGGTGCAGTGGAACCCTTCTTAATGTAATATGGATGGATTTCAGTTCAATTATATGAAAAACAGGCTAAATTCAACAAGTCTGGATTTAGTCTATTCTAACTAAGCAATATTTCAGTGAAAAACAAGTGCAGGTAATAAGCAGGCACAAACAGTAAAAACAGTCAAAAAGGTACAAATTAATCTAGTAAAACAGTAAAATCCAGATGAAAAGTGCAGATCAAACTCAAAATAGGCATAATTTCTTGTTCTTAGCTTTGAATGATTTTGATTCAAGCAGAAACACTCTGGACTTTTGGCAAAGGATGCAGAATGCAGAGCAGCTCCGGTTAATTGAGCTTAAACCAGAACAAAGACTCTTAGAATTAGAGCCACAGTTAAGCCTTCAAGCAGCAATTCCCAGCTCAGAAGGGCAGTGGCAACCCTCTCCTTCAACAAGAGTGTAGACCACAAACATTCTTAATGTAAAATAACTGGCCTGAAGCCCAAGCACTTAAACCAGAACTAAGATCGGTTAACAAATGTCAAATAAATAAATAACAGACACAATAAGCCTTCAGCCAGCAATTCCTCACTTACAAGAACGCAAGCTACCTCTCCTGCCACAAGAGTGTAGACTGCAAATCTTCTTTATATAAGATAACTAGTTTGAAGCCCAAGTGCTTAAATCAAACCTAAGAGGCTTAGAATAACAGTTACAATTTAATCAGGCTGCTGAAAAACAATAATAAATACATCAGAATAAATGCAGCTGAACACTTTTAAGAACAAGCAGCAAAAAGCAAAATAAAGTAATAAAGTAGGAAGAAACATAGATACCATAAAAGCAGCTGAATAAAGTGCAATATTTTTTTAAGTAAGTGGGAAGGGAAGAAACAGAAAATAATTAAAGTTTAAGATATGTTTATTTATCTTATGTTTGACATATTCTTGTATGTTCACCATTTGGCCTAGGTTGTGGCTGGAAAGGGTCTTCTACCAGCCTACTAACCAAATTAACAAACCAGCTAACAAGCAAACAAACAAATACATAAATACAAAAAATAATGGTTACACATGATAGTCTTTTCCCCACTGAATACTTAGCATATTTTGTGAGCAAGTTGTTCAGTCTACTGCGGGTTTACAGAACTAGATGAGATCTTGTCACTCAATGTAGATAAGTGCTATACACGAAGGAGCTAATAAGATCCCTAAACATTTGCAGGGAAACACTTTCTAATAGGTTCATAGGAAGGTACTAGGCTATCGGCCCAAGGGCCTAAGTAAGCATAGCCAACAAGGTCATCTGGCTTATGCCCCCCAAGAAAGTTAATTTCCTGTGTCCCTGTCGAGCAGAGCCATGGAAGTGATCCCTGGGGTGTATTTCTTATTTCCCATCCACTCACCAAGATTTTTCTTGAAGAGTGCTAATGAGGAACTTTGCTTGACACAGATGAGTAGCTTGTTCCAGAGTATAGTAAGTCTCTGGAACAGGAATCTATCCCTCCAGCATGTCCTGCTTATTGTGGTGATAAGGTTTAGGTCCCTAGAGCATGTAGCTTGGAGGATTGGGATTTCTTAAGGTGTAGCATGTCCAACAGCTCTGGGTTTAACATAGCTTTATATGTTAGGCAGAGATCTCCTCAGAGTAGGTGATATGCTACAGAGTAAAGCTGGAGTTTTTGAGACGGTCAGTGTAGGGCATCTGTTTGAGGCCAGTAATCCTCTTTGTGAGGTACTTCTGTGGCCTTTCCAGCTGCTGCAGATGTCTTGTGAGGTACATTCCAAAAGGGGCATTGTACTCTATAATGGGTCTAATGAGTGCTGAGTAGAGGGGAACAATGACCTCTTTTTTCCTGCATGAGAACCCTTTTATGATGAGGATTTCCTGACTACTGTGGCAATGTGATTGTCAAAGGAGAGACTACTGTCCACCTGGGTCCCAAGGTCTCTTATCACACATTCGGCATTAAGTAGACTGTCATTTATGTGGTAGTTCATGGGTACAGAGTTTTTACCAAAAGGGATGACAATGCACTTTTTGGCACTGAGCTTGAGGCCATGCCTCTGACACCAGGCATCTGTCTCAGTGAGGCCCTTCTGTAGGATGTCCACATCATTTGGGGACTCAACTATGGCTCCTAGTTTGCAGTCATCTGTGAATTTCATTAGTCAGAGGCCTTCTGTGCTAGCCTGTACTTCAGAGAAGTAGATACTAAACAGGAGAGGTCCCAGGACTGAACCCTGTGGTACTCCACTTGTCACAGGTTTGAAGTCAGATTTGGAGTCTGCAACTTTTACAGTGTGGGTCCAGTCAGTGAGCCAGTTGGCAACCCATCTTGTGACGTTGGGATTTATACCTAGTTTAGTGAGTTTAGCTATAATTCCAGAATGGGGGATGGTGTTGAAAACCTTGGCGAGGTCAAGATAGGCTGTGTAACCACCTTACCCTTGTCTACGGTTTTGGTGACTGCCTCAAAGAAGTCGATCAGATTCAGAAGGCATGATCTGTCTTTCACAAATCCAAATTGGATGGGATCCAGAGTTTGGAGGTTACCAATGTCTTTGTTTATGAGTTCCACGATGATACGTTCCATGGCCTTGCAGACCAGGCTCGTCAGGCTAATAGGGCGATAGTTCCCAGGATCAGTGTTGGCTCCCCCTTTGTGAAGTGGGATAACTGTTGCTGTGTGCCATTCAGTGGGCCCAAAGTCTGACGTGAGACTATGATTGAATATGGTGCTTAGGTGACTATCAGACTCAGTAATGTTCCATTTTTTTTTTTACCATGGTTGGATATTTATGAGTACTAATTTTGCACTGATGAAAGGGCCACAACAGACGATTAAATAACTTTAATCAAGATCCCAGTACAATCCCACAGTACACAATACATACATAAAATGCTTTAATGATTCACCTTGTTTTTTGTCCAACTGTAGACTTCTTCAGATAAAGAATCCTTTCCCATTAACACTATTTAACCATCTACTTAACATAAATCCTCCAATAAAATCTTTTTTCATATAAATCATTTAACCATTAAAGTTCAAGAGTAAAAAACATATTAAACACATTAACATTTTTAATTCTTATAAAAAATATAAAAATATTTATTATTAATCTAAAACATTTACTATAAATCCACCTTTTAATAAATATTAAAATAAATATTAAAATATATATTAACATAAATGTTAGAAGCTTGTATAAACATTATAATATATAAGACAATTTTCTACCATTTGTAATTATTTCATGCCATCTAGTGGACAAAAGGTAAAACTACTATAAAACCTCAAAAATCTATTAAAATTAAACTCCTACTATAATCTAGCTGCTCTAAATTTCAATACCGGGGCAAGAGAAACTGTATCATTAAGACCAGGGTATTTATTGGCCCCCAAACCTATTTGCCAATACAATTCCATATATTCAGTTTTTGTTTCCCACATACCACCCCTTATATCTTTTGATATCTCTTCTAACACAAAAATTTGAAACTTAACTAAAACACAATTTAAACTGTTCTTCAACAAGACATTATTCTGATTTTTTTTCCCAAATGGCATTCATATTTTCACAGATACTTCTCCTCAACTTCCTTTTAGTTTTCCCAATATAAAATGCACTACAAGTCACACAAATTGCAATGTAAATCACCCCATAACTATCACAGGTATTATATGTTTACTTATTACATATTTATCCCTTGACTCAATGTATATTCTCTCAGCGTTACTAATATATGAGCACCGGGAGCACATTCCTCATTTAAATGTGCCTCTCCTTATCTCATTGTTCCTATTATTAGTGTGGGATTCCAGTAAGTCTTTAATATTCTTTCCCTTTCTAAAAATACATTTCAAAGGCTTATTAAAAATCAAACTAAGGTCCAATAAATCAGCAAATTTCGCCTATTCCTTTTTCATAATAGTTTTAATAACACCCGAGTCACCACTAAACATACAAATGCCATCAAGGAAATGTTTATATAATAGCCAACAATCACGATACTGACTGCTGGTAACATATTTTTTCTCCTATGTTGACAAAACTAAGTTCGCGTATAATGGGGCACCGTGCCCCCATAGCTACTCCACTTATTTGTTGGAAGAACTCACCCTGAAAATAAATAACATTGTCTTTCAAAATCACTTCCATTAATTGTAAAGATACATAGATCTCATTTTGTGTCAAAAGTTCAGACTACCTTAAAGCTTCCTCAAACAACTCAAGGCCTTGTTCGTGGGGTATAGACCCAAATAGATCTACTACAGCTACTGTGATGAATACAATATTTTCATCAAATAAATCTTGTTTCACATTCCTCAAAAAATCCCATGAATCTTTTAGAAATGTAGCACCTTCCATTACAAGGTTTTTGAGTTTCACATCTAAAAATCTAGCAAGCGGAGATGTCACTGAAGCACTATGGGGTGCAAGGGTGGATCCATTAAATTCTAATGTACTTTGGAGATCCTGAAAATGGAGTGTATTCTAGGTTTACTATTATGTAAAAATTCAAACATATGTTTGTCTATTGCTCCATCCAGTAACAAATCATATAAGAAGAGATACATCCACCTATAGGCAATGTTTATCTTGTTCATAGACATTCTCACATAAAATACACCCCTGGGATCACTTCATTGGCTCTGCTTGACAGAGGCTCAGTTAATTAATCAATGGGGCGGCAAATGCCGACACACTCTGGCTAGGCTTATAAATGCCCTCGGGCAGATAGCCTATGAACCTATTAACCTATGAACTTCTTTTTGTCTTGTAGTAAATCCAGCATTTTGGCCTCGTACATAATACTATTCATAAGAACCATCCTGCCCCCCTTATTGGTTTCATTACCCTTAAATTTCTATTATTTCTTTAATCATCCAATAAGTCTCTTTCATTCTTAGTTAAATTTGGAAGAAACTTATTTTTTGTAAACCTTCCCTTAATTCTCTTTCAACCATGGCTTCAAAGTTGCTTTTAACTGGGGTTGCAAGGGCGGGTTAAAAATATTCTTTCTCTGCAAAATATCACCAGAACTTAAAGACCTAGGCTTACCATCAAAAAACAATTCAAGATTTTTCTTTCATGTAAACAATTTAAGGTCAGTAATTAGCCTATTAATATCAATTTTCCTTTTCAGAACAAAGCTCAGGCCTATAGAAAATATAACAACATAGGTTTTATTCACCTCCACGTCACTATAATTAAAAATATTGTAACCTTTGGAAGTTAACTTTATTTGTTCAGTTAAAACCTCTAAAGAAACATTCTGAGGACTATCATTGTAAGTGCCACTAAAACTTCCCCCTGTCTTTCCCCCTCCATCCGTCCTGTTTGTATGTGACACATGGTTTGTTCCATATTCTCTCGGACCTCCAAAGGGGGGATACTCTAAAGGGTCATGCATATCGGGGGGAATTCTATTATCTCCATGTCCACTACTACAGGCATTATATTCCATATTCCCCTGGTTAAAATCATCCAGCCCCCAATATTGGTCTCTGAATTCCACCCTGACCAATAACTATTATTTGTTTTAGTTTTAGGGTAACTTATTTTATTACCCTATTCAAACCTGTCTCTTTCTAATTTCCTCTTCTTTCAATTTAAAATATTAATATAATTGTTGTCTGTCTGATTCCTTAATTCAAAATATTTTCTCTTGTGTTCTTCGACCATAAACAAAAGGTCATTGCAATACAGGCATTAACATTTTTAGTTTGTTCCATTATAGTCTTCATTCTTCTCACATTTTGCCTAATTATAGCTTTTATTAAATCAAATGCCCAATTGTCAAACATTTTCAACAACTCATTGTGAAAATCAGAACCATCATTTACATTGTTTGGGAACTTCCAAACACACAAACCCTTAGGGACAATAAAAGAATGAATGCACTCTTTCATATATAAATTATCAATATCTAAAGTTTTATGTCTAAGTAACAAATCATGTAACTTCTTAATATTGTCAGCATAAGAAACACCATACTTTTTTGTAATGGGATGCGGTCATTGAAACTACATTTTTTAGTGAGCCAACTGCCCAAGTCACTAGCACTAATTATTAACATTACAGTCACCTTGTCCATCCTCATTCAGTCCTAGTTGGTCTCCTCCTTCTGTATTCCGATCAAAAACTGGACTTGCTGCAGTTCCGTTCATTAAAATGGGAGGAAATCCATTTGTTGCACCACTATTAGTGCAATGACCATCTTTAAAAGCCCCAGAGTTGCTCGTGCCTATATCTCCACATTTATGGAGTATTTCATTTGTTCTCTGTGTACACACTTGCTGGCTTCCTGGAATAGAGGCATTAGAGTTGATGGCTTCTGCCAATTGATGAATAGGAGTCAAAAGCTCCACCAGTTGTGTAAGGTGACCAATCAACTTTCGTAATTCACCAATCTCTCTGCCTCTCACCATGGAACTCCCTGGGGAAGTCAACAGCTCCTCTGTCTCCATCACAAAACTAATAAATGAAAAAAAAATGGAGTTTCAGTGCTCAAAAAGTACCAATAACCAAAACAAAAAGCACTGATGAAAGGGCCATGACAGATGTTTAAATAACTTTAATAATGATCCCAGTACAATCCCACAACGCACAAAACATACATAGGTTCATAGGTGTGTACTTTAATGGCCCTGGAGCCTTTACAAGCAAAGCCCATAGGATTACCCTGGCATCGTGCCACCCAAATTTAGTTCTCAGTGCCTCTGTCTAGTAAAACCCCTGGAGTGATCCCCGGGGTGAATTTTCTATTTCCCATACACTCATCAAGATTTCTCTTGAAGAGGGCCAGTGAGGTGCTCTGCTTGATATGTATGGGAAGTTTATTCCACAGCATGGGCAGTCTCTGGGTTATGAACCTGTCCCTCCAGCATGTTCTGTTGATTGTGGTAATGAGGTTGAGGTCTCTGGAGCATGTGGTGCAGAGGGATTGGGATTTCTTTAGATGTAGCATTCAGACATGGCTTTGTAAGTCAAGCAGAGATCGCTTCCAAGTAGGTGATATGAGACAGAGAATAGTGGGAGTTTTTTGAGTCTGTCCATATAGGACAAATGTTTAAGGCCTAGGATCCTCTTTGTGAGGTAATTTTGAGACCTCTCCAGTTGTAGCAGGTGTTTAGTGAGGTACATGACAAATGGGACATTGCACTCATTGACTGGCCTAATGAGGGAAGAGTAGAGGGAGACAATGACCTCTTTCTTCCTGGATGCAAAATCCTTAATAATGAGATATGCCACATAGAAGGACTTTCTGACCACAGTGGCAATTTGGTGGTCAAAAGAGAGGTTGCTGTCAACCTGTGTTCCCAGATCTCTTATAACGCCTTCTGTGATCAGTGGATTACCATTGTTGTGGTAATTCATGGGAACCAGGTTTTTCCCAAAGGGGATGACAACACATTTTTTGGCATTGAACTTAAGACCATGGTTCTGACACCAGTCGCTGGTCTCAGTGAGGCCTTTCTGTAGGATGTCAACATCAGTTGAAGAGTTAATAATAGCTCCCAACTTGCAATTGTCTGTGAAATGTGTCAGCCAGAGTCCCTTCGTGTTGGCCTGGCTTCAGAGAAGTAGATACAAAACAGGGGAGGACCCAGGACCAAATCCTGTGGGACTCCACTCATGACTGGTCGGCAGTCTGACTTTGAGTCAGCTACTTTCACACTGTGGGTTCAACCTGTGAGCCAGTTTACAACCCACCCAGTGATATAGAGGTTGATGCCCAGCTTAGTGAGTTTTTCTATGATTCCTGAGTGTGGCATGGTATCAAAGGCCTTGGCCAGATCAAGGTAGGCTGTATGAACCACCTTGCCTTCATCCACAGCTCCAGTGACTGACTCAAAGAAGTCGACCAAGTTGAGCAGGCATGATCTACCCTTCACAAAACCAAACTGTATGGGATCCAGAGTTTGGAGATTCCCTATATCCTTGTTTATTAGGTCCACAATGATGCGTTCCATAGCTTTATATATCAGACTCGTCAGGCTAATGATGCGATTATTCCCAGGGTCTGTAGTCACTCCTTCTTTGTGGAGAGGGATGACTGTAGCAGTGCACCATTTGGTAGGGACAAAGCCTGAGGTGAGGCTGTGATTGAATAGGGCACACAGGTGAGGTGCCAGTTCACTCTGTAGTTCATGTAGAACACAGCCAGGGATATTGTCAGGTCCCATAGAAGCTGTATTCTTGGCCTTGGACAGTGCTGTTTTAACCTGTGCATCAGTAATACTGGGTGCCTGGCAATCTACTGGTATTGTGACTGGTTGTTTGAGGGGGTGAAGGGTAAAGCTGGCAATGAATCTGTCAGCCAGTGTATTGGCAATATCTGTTGGCTCGGTGTAGGAGATACCATTGTGGAGTAGCTCAGAGCAAATCTGGGTATTTCCATGGAGATTATTTACAAAACTATAGAAGGCCTTGTGGTTGTCTTTACTATCTGCTGCAATTCTGTTTTCATTGCTAGCTTTAGAAGATTTGACTTTTTGTTGAGGCTGATAAGGGAGTTTTTCCAGTCAAAGTTTTCCAGTTTTTCCAAAATGCTTTAACAATTCACCACGTTTTTCATCCAACTGCAGACTTCTTCAGATAAAAAAAACATTCCCATCAACACTATTTAACCATCTCCTTAAGATAAATCTTCCAATAAAATAATTTTTCTAATAAATCAACCATTAAAGTTAAGAGTAACATTATAATATATACATATATAAAACAAGGGGAATTTTCTACCATTTGTAATTATTTGGGACCATCTGGTGGACAAAGGGTAACCCTACTATAAAACCTCAGAAAAATATTACAATTAAAAGCCTACTATAATCTATCTAGCTGCTCTAAGTTTCAATACAGGAGCAAGGGAAACTGCATCGTTAAGACCAGGGTATTTATTGACCTCCAAAACTATTTGCCAATGCTATTTGCCAATACAATTCCCTTTCCCTATATTCAGTTTTTGTTTCCCACATACCACAAAGCCTTCTATAGTTATGTAAAGAATCTCCATGGCAATACGCAGATTTGCTCTGAGTTACTGCACAATGGTACCTCCTATACTGTCCCAACAGATATTGCCAGCATACTGACTGACAGATTCAGTGCCAACTTTACCACCCCAAAGGATCAATAACAATACCAGTCAATTGCCAGGCACCCAGTATTACTGCTGCACAGGTTAAAACAGCACTGTCCAAGGCCAAGAATACAGCTTCTATGGGACCTGACAATATCCTTGACTGTGTTCTACATTAACTACAGAGTGAATTCGCACCTCACCTGTGTGCCCTGTTCAGTCACAGCCTCACCTCAGGCTTTGTCCCTACCGAATGGCACACTGCTACAGTCATCCCTCTCCTCAAAGGAGGAGTGACTACAGACCTTGGAACTATCGCCCCATTAGCCTTTTGAGTCTGCTATGCAAAGCTATGGAACACATCATCGTGGACATAATAAACAAGGATATAGGAAATCTTCAAACTCTGGATCCCACGCAGTTTGGTTTTGTGAAGGGTAGATCATGACTGCTTAACTTGGTCAACGTCTTTGAGTCAGTCACCAGAGCTGTGGATGAAGGCAAGGTGGTTCATACAGCCTACTTTGATCTGGCCAAGGCCTTTGATACCATTCCTCACTTAGAAAAACACACTAAGCTAGGCATCAACCCCTGTATCACTAGGTGGGTTGCAAACTGGCTCACAGATAGAACCCAGTGTGAAAGTGGCTGACTCCAAGTCAGACTGCTGACAGGCATGAGTGGAGTCCCACAGGATTCAGTCCTGGGTCCTCTCCTGTTTGGTATCTACTTCTCTGAAATCCAGGCCAACACAAAGGAACTCTGGCTGACAAAGTCTGCAGACGATTGCATGTTGGGAGCTATTATTAACTCCCCAAGTGATGTTGACATCTTACAGAAAGGCCTCACTGAGACCAACAACTGGTGTTAGAACCATGGCCTTAAGCTCAATGCCAGAAAATGTGTCGTCATCCGCTTTGGGAAAAACCCAGTTCCCTTGAATTACCACATCGATGGTAGTTCACTGAACACAGAAGGCGTTATAAGAGATCTGGGTACACAGGTAGACAGCAACCTCTCTTTTGACCACCACATTGCCACTGTGGTCAGAAAGTCCTTCTATGTGGCAAATCTCATTACTAAGGGTTTTGCATTCAGGAAGAAAGAGGTAATTGTCTCCCTCTACTCTTAGGCCAATCATCGAGTACAATGCCCCATTTGGCATGTACCTCACTAAACACCTGCAACAACTGGAGAGGCCACAAAACTACCTCAGAAAGAGGATCCTAGCCCTTAAACACTTGTCCTATATGGACAGACTGAAAAAAAACTCCAATGATTCTCTGTCTCATATTGTCTACTTTAGATGCAATTTCTGCTTGACTTACAAAGCCATGTCTGACCCAACTGTGTTAGAAATGCTATGTCTAAAGAAATCCCAATCCCTTTGCACCACGTGCTCCAGCGACCTCAACCTCATTACCACAACCAACAGAATGTGCTGGAGGGACAGGTTCATAAGCTAGGGACTGCCCATGCTATGGAACAGACTTCCCATACATGTCAAACAGTGCACCTCACTGGCTCTCTTCAAGAGAAATCTTGATGAGTGTATGAGAAATAGAATATTCACCCCGGGGATCACTCCAGTGGCTCTACTCGACAGAGCCACTAGGAACTAAGGTCAGGTGGCATGATGCCAGGGTAATCCTATGGGCTAGGCTTGTAAATGATCCAGGGCCATTAGCCTAGTACACACCTATGAACCTATGAACCTAGATCTCTTTTAACACAAAAAAATTAAAACTTAGCTAAAATAAAATTTAAACTGTGCTTAAACTAGGCTTTATTCTGATTTTTGTTCCGAATGGCATTCATATGTTCATAGATCCTTCTCCTGAACTTCCTTTCAGTTTTCCCAATATAAAATGCACTACAAGTCACACAAATTGCAATGTAAATCACCCCATAACTATCACATGTGTTATATGTTTTACTTATTACATATTTATCCCTTGACTCAATGTATATTCTCAGCGTTACTAATATAAGAACACTGGGAGCGCATTCCACATTTAAACGTGCCTCTCCTTTTCCCGTTATTCCTATTATTAGTGTGGGATTCCAATATTTTGGACCAATACAATAGAGAAATTTATGGAATTTTTTCCAATTTATTACTAATTCTACTGATTTTTTGTGGTTTACTTATGAGATCAAACAAAATGAGATGAACTATCTTGACGTTACTATATATATAAGGACTTGGTTATGTTCAGATGTAAAATATATAGAAAGAATACATATTTCAATTCATTTTTTTATTATACTAGTGCCCACCCTTTCCATCAAAAGAAGAGCATCATAAAATGACAATTTCTAAGAGCAGGATGACTTCAGAACGAATTTCATAAAGAGTGTGAACATTTAACGAAAATGTTTTTGGAGAGGGGTTACCCAGAAGAATTGATTTTAGGTATTCATGAAGAGGTAGTGAAAGTCCGGAAAGACAAATTTGCCCTAATATTGAGAATAGATTATGTGACCCCATGCACTGAGGATACTAGACTTGTTCTTCCTATTAATGAGTTAGAGCAAAATCTTGATTTTGAATGTGCTTTTATGACTGATTTTAGTGGTGACTCAGGTATTATTAAAATTATTATGGAAAAGGAATGGGCAAAATCTGCTGATTTATTGGACCTTAGTTTGATTTTTAATAAGTCTTTGAAATGTATTTTTAGAAAGGGAAAGAATATTAAAGACTTACTGGAATCCCACACTAATAATAGGAACAATGAGAAAAGGAGAGGCACGTTTAAATATGGAATGTGCTCCCAGTGTTCATATATTAATAACTCTGAGAGAATATACATTGAGTCAAGGGATAGATATGTAATAATTATGGAGTGATTTACATTGCAATTTGTGTGACTTGTAGTGCATTTTATATTGAGAAAACAGAAAGGAAGTTGAGGAGAAGGATCTATGAACATATGAATGCCATTTGGAACAAAAATCAGAATAATGCCTTGTTTAAGCACAGTTTAAATTGTGTTTTAGCTAAGTTTAAAATTTTTTGTGTTAGAAGAAATATCATAAGATACAAGGGGTGGTATATCAAAAATTGAATTTAGGGAATTATATTGGCAAATAGTTTTGGAGGCCCTGGTGTTAATGATGTGGTTTCCCTTGCCTCAGTATTGAAATTTAGAGCAGCTAGATTATAGTAGGGTTTTAATTTTAATAGATTTCTGAGCTTTTAAAGTAGTTTTACCTTTTGTCCACTAGATGGCGGCAAATAATTACAAATGGTGGAGAAGTCCCTTTTTTGGGGTTTTTTTTACACCCCCCCCCCCCCACACACACACACATATTTTATAATGCTTATACAAGCTTGTAACAGTTATGTTAATAGTTATTTAATACTTATTTCAATATTTATTAAAAGGTGGATTGATAGTAAATGTTTTAGATTTATAGTAAATGTTTTTATATTGTTTTATAAGAATTTAAACTGTTAATGTGTTTAAAATGTTTTTTACTCTCGAACTTTAATTGTTGATTGATTTATTGGAAAAAGGATTTTATTGGAGGATTTATGATAAGGAGATGGTTAAATAGTGCTGATGGGAATGGATTCTTTATCTGAAAAAGTCTACAGTTGGACAAAACAAATGCAGTGAACGTTGTTATGTTTTTATTGTGTGTTGTGGGACTGTACTGGGATCGTGATTAATGTTATTTAAGCATTTGTCGTGGCCCTTTCATTAGTGATTTCTCTTTTAGTTATTGGTACTTTTTGAGCACTGAAACTCATTTTTTTTTCATTTAAAGAGCATGATTTATTTTATTTTTAAACTTAAATTTAAGCTTCAATTATTTTACATTTTGCAATAGCAAAGTCCATTAATTGCTAAGGATATTAATGAATAGTTGGCTGGAATTACCTACACAGCAGCTAATCATTTAAAAAAAAAATCTGTGCTTCCAGGACATAGGGAGGGAGACTCCAGGTTTTATTAGCTGTAGCTACAAATGGACATGGTGAACGTTACTTAGAATTGCCTGTTCTAAAGGTGCTCAGTAGGTTTTGGGGCCTGGGCTAAGGCCACAGAAGGAAAGCTCTTTAGTTAGTAGAATGCAGTAGTCTTAGAAACGTCAGTGATAACTGACAAATGCACCTGTTAGTTAGCGTACTTGTATTACTCAAAGCAGACTCTTTTTTAAGGGAGCATAATGCAATAATAGTACTGTGGCCTTTCCTGATACCACACTGGTTTGTAGAGAGCAGGCCATATGCTTCAATGTGTGCTTTGCCTTGCATAAATGCAATCTTTGTAGTATTTTAGCTAGAAAGGATATTAGTGCTATGCCTATAACTGAGTCTAGAGGGCTGGCTAAGTCAGGCTTTGGAATAAGTGCAGTATTTGCTACTTTTCAAAGCTCAAAGAATATGCTGGTAGGCAGTCTGGTGCTTATGGTTGGTTATAGTAGAGTGGCAGTAACAGTGTTGTATGTGCAGAGTACTTTATAGTAAGAGTCCACCTGACCCAGGATGACCACAGTTTGTGATGATCTGGAGGTAGTGAACTGGTGAACAACATGTCTGTCTAGAAGCCAGAAATATTTTTATCCACATAACCAGTCTTTAGGATGGAAAATAGGTGTCCAAAACTGAACTTGGATACAAAGTATTTTGTGAATAATTCCACTGTCTGTCAAATTTTGCTGACAGAAAACCCATTGCCACTCATGGAGTGTTGCTGAGAGTTTTTTGCTCTTTTATCTAGATTATTTACAACCCCTCCTCCGAAGCCACAGTGGTACAGTGGTAGTGTTGTTGCCTTACAGCAAGAGGTGCTCCTGTTCGATTCTCGGCTGAAGTGTGTTCTGTGTGGAGTCTGCATGTCTTCCATGCAGTTGAGTGGTCTCCGAAAGATGTGTGAATGGACGTGCCTTCGCTGAAAGTTGGGCGTCAGGCTGACAACTCGGCACCATAAAAAATGACTGCCAATCATTAGCTGACCAGAGTTCCACTGTGGTGACCCCTAACCAGGAAAAAAACAACAACATTTACAACCCCTCATCCAAAGCTTCAAAGGTTGTCAAGAACAGAGTCTTGCCTTTATTTTAGGAACAGAGGTTTAGATCTGTGAAATTTTTTTACTACTTTCTTAAAAAGTGGTCATGATCAGAATATAGGACAATACTTCTGTTTTTAAGCCAGGTTGCCTTACCAATGGCAAAGGCCTGCATTAGTTCAGATGTTGTCTGTGAGACCCCTTAGTACTCTCTTTTCTTTGCAGGGATAGAATGGAATATTCCAAAACATTTCTTTCACTGTGACACAGCACCAAATATCAAGGAATATGTAGTGTGACATTGTTCATTGGCACTAAGGCATATATTAGGACTGGCATAGTGCCAGTATTCTAAGAAGAAAGCTGAACAGTAAATGAGTTCAGATGTGTGATAGGCAACATTTATACTGCTGAACCATGCTAAGATTAGTCACTGATCAACATGAAAGGTGTAATATGCATAAGAAGCAATCCTGTACCTTGGCTAACCAAAAATACCTTACTAGCCATGCAATTCCAGGATAAAGCCTTGAAACGCTACTCCAAAAATAAAACTATCACCACCCTTAATGAATTTAAAACACTTCAATACAAAGTAAAAAAAAACTTATTATGTCAGACCGCAAAGCCTACTTCTCTACACTCCAAACCAACCATAACACCAACCACAAAAAATTCTGGCATGGAATCTCCTCCCTTCTCAACCCTGGCAAAAAATAAAACTCCTGCCCTGATTCAGATGCCTCTGACTTGGACTTAGCCACCCAATTTAACACTTTCTTTATTGATTCCATAAGTAAACTTACATCATCCTTCACTTCCCATTCAGCTTCCCCACCCTTATTTCCACCTATCCCTCCCTCCCCTAGCATCTCCTGCTTCCAACCTCCACCTTTCTCCTTCAACACCATCCCTACAGCCACTGTAAAAAAACTTCTTCTAACACTGAAACCCGGCTCCAATGTCCCTGATGATATGCCCTCATATTTCTTAAAAGTTGCTGCAGAAGGCATAGCCCTTCCCATCTGCATTCTTATAAATCAATCTATTGTATTGCTGAATGTCAAGTTCCCCAGCTCTGGAAAAAGGCCTTTATTATTTCACTCCATAAAGATGGTAATAACAATAATATCACAAACTTTCGACCTATCACTATCTTATCCCCCATTTTTAAACTTCTCGAAAAATGCATCCATCTACAACTTCTACCTTACCTCATAAACAACCAACTTGTAACACCTACTCAACATGGTTTCATACCTGGCCAGAGGACTACCACACTCTCCTCTCCTTCCTAGAAACAGTTAATAAGGCCTGTGACATTGACCACATCGTGTCCACTCTCCTCCTTGAGCTCTCTAAGGCATTCAACATCATCTCTCATAACCTTCTTTTCACTAAACTCTCCAAACTAAATCTATCTCAGTCCTCTATTAACTGGTTTACCAGTTACCTCTCAAACAGGCAACAAGCAGTCAGATGGAAGAAAGCCGTCTCCCCTTTTCTCAATACTCCCACAGGTGTCCCCCAGGGCTCAATTTTAGGCCCCCTTCTATTCAATATATTCATAAACGATTTCTACCAAGCCATCCCAAATGCCAATCTTGTCCAATATGCCAACAATTCAACAATAATCTGCTCTGCCTCTTCTATACCCACCCTAGTTAAATTAACCCAAGATGCCTTCTCCTCCACTGAGCAATGGATGCTGGACAACCATCTAGCACTCAATGCTACTAAAGCTAAATTCATGATATTTACTGCTTCCAAAACCACCACCCTAGATAAAACCTCATTCTGAGTCACTAGTCAAAATAATACTCCTCTCGAAATAGTCTCTAATGCTAAACTACTAGGAGTCCTGATCAATGACCAGCTAAAGTTTGATAATCATCTACAAGTAAATATCAAAAATACACACAAAAAAATAGGCATGCTTTACCGCCACAACCGTTACATCTCTCCCTCCACTAGGCTCACCCTCGCCAACACTTACCTTATCCCATCCATCCTATATGGTGCCTCTATCCTTACTAACCTGCAATCCTCCCTCAAGACTAAACTCTCCTCTTGCTATAATAAAATAACAAAATTTGCAAATGGCCATAGATCCACTTCCCATCACTGCACTGCCCTACACCAACTGAATTGGCTTGAGCTGTCCAATTACCTCATCTATATTCAACTTGTCCAAGCACACAAATTTATTTTCACCCCCTTTAGCTGTCCCTCTCTTGCCACCACCTTTAAAATGCACCAACCAAATAGACTTTTGAGATCTAATTCCCAAAATCTAATTGAACTGCATAAACCTGCCCATCCACCAGGCAAACATCTAATGTCCTTCTCTCTAGCACACCATTGGAATTCCCTCCCACCTCTCAACTGCACCACCAGCAGCCTCTCTCCATTCAAAACCTTACTTCACACACACCTAACTTCACTATGGGAATGCTCTTGCTCCCACCTCACATAATCTCCCTACACTATAGCTACTATCTATAAGCTATCATTCACAATAGCCTCCCATTGTTTTGTACCCCTAATAAACTCTAGGAATTAGCATAACTCCTAGAACGGTACAATTCAGTAGCCTAGAAATTAACTGCATGAATTAGCATAACTAAATTTAGACAGTTTCTGTTAATGCATTGTGCTAATATGTTAAACTGTTAAAAATGTTGACTGTTTGTAAATATTACTCTTATTGCATTATACACATATGTACACTCTACTAAGGGTCTCATTCACGTTGTCGAACTTTTACAAGTTTGAATGTCATATGGTTGAAACCGAAACCATATGTTCGAACTTGTAAAAGTTTGAACATTTCAATGGAGATCTCCGTAGGAGAAGCTTTCCCTTTCCTGCAATGTAGTGCGATCTCGGAGTTGGTATATTTAAGTAGCGGGGGGTGTGGGGGGTGCATGGGGGCTTGCCCCCTGCTTACAACCCTCAGGTAAGTTTTTTGTGTTTTTTTTTTTTTTATAACGTTGTTGAACTTTTAAAGTTCGAACATATGGTGTCGACCATATGGTGTTCGAACTTTTAAAAGTTCGACAAAGTGATATAGGCCCCTCTTCTAATATGTGTTTTTCTATTTGTTTAATTTTGCTTCATTTGTGCACATTACATTTCTCTAATAACTTACTCATGTTAAATCTGTAATTTGTAATTTTCTGGAGCTTTTCTCCCTAGGACTCCATTGAAAACGGGCTCCTCGTGGCCCAATGGACTATCCTGGCAAACAAACAAACAATAAATAAATAAATAAATAAAATGCAATAAAATAATAAGGTGTTCCTGAGGCTATGGTTGCTCATGAATACAACAAAACATCTCATACTGGCAACTTGAGCTCTGGGAGCAAGCCACAGCGAGTGGGTACAGCAAAGTGCCAGCACATTACATTATGTTAATGGAGAGGAAGAAGAGAGGGTGTAAAGGTATAAAAGGAGAAATAGCAAGCAGAGGAACACATGCTAGTGTAACATAAGAAATTATGGGAGAGAAGAAGGGCATTTTTATGGACTGGTCCCTGTTTTATATACTTCAGGAAGAAGGGTTGATTAGGACAGTTAGAAGTTTGTGTGGGAAGGACAGACAGGGTAGGGAAGGTAGCAGGTACAGACAAACAAATGTAAAATACACAAAGAGACAGACAGAAGTGGCATGAACATATAAGGTGGTCAAAACAGTAGAGGGACATCGGCTTAGAGAGAGAGAACACAGCTGGTGATTTGAAGGTTTGAACTACAGACAGGATATGGGGAAAGCTATGGAGAGTGACACACAAGGGAGTTGAACGCCTGGACAGAAGATAGTGAGGGGAACAGCCCAGAGAAGAGGCCTCCCAGACATCAGTCATCTCCATCATTGATGTTATATATAGGCTCTGCCTCAGTTAGCATGCTGATCAGGGTTAGATGGTCATGCAACTCTACCAGCAGCACCAGGAGGCAGTCCATGGTTCTAATGCAAGTTTCCAACTGCCAGCATATCTCTGACACAACCAGCTTCTGACACCATAATAAAACACTAGTATAGGTGCAGGGAAGGGTCAGTGGTATGATACTGCATATTAGGGACATGTTCACACATGAGGTGGCGCACAAACACAGAAGGAGCTCCCAGAGGTGGAAGGCTTTCTGGTTTCCTTCTTTGGAGCTGAGCAGTTCCTCACACCTGACAGTGGACTGGATGTGGAAAGCAGTTTGGTGACAACTGCCTGAGTGGGATGACCCAGGTTAGTGATAGTAGGTACAGTTCATAATATACAGTGACCTGTACATGAGACAGACTTACTCTGCACAGCACTTCTGCCTATCTGCTGTCCTGGTATATCAGGGATACAACTGTAACACCCTTCTCCACAAGAAATGTATGCATCCAGAGGGTATTCGCAGAACTGTCATATACCATTGTGTATGCCACATGTTGGTGGGAGTGATGCAATAGCATAGCAAGAGTGGAGCAAAATTAGTAAGTGTTCTAGATGCAAGGTGTTAGACGGCACAATCCTGAGGTGCCATTCCTGCATTCTTCTTTCAGTACCAGCATTTCTGAATGCAGGTACAGAAAGCAACTTGCAACCTTCTTTTTTTTTCTTTTTTTTTACTCTTCCAGTGAAGAGCTGTGGGAGGGAGAGGTTGTATGTCTGGGAGGAAGCTTGTACTTCACATTGCTGTGAGCAGTCTATTGGAGCAGCCCCCCCCCCCCGTTTTACTCTTCTATTTGAGCAAGGGGGTGGGCTGCTAGTTCAGGGATGGGTCCAGGGCACTGGTTGAACCAGCTCGGCCTCTGATCACAAGCACACCATTTTTTATGTAACATAGGCAAGTTATTCTTCAAGGGCAGCAGGCACTGATTTTGAAGATAAAGCACTGAAATGCAAAGCTGTTTAGCAGCAGTAACGTCTTCATCAGTTACACTAATCTTTAATGTGGAATTACTCACAGGACTTTTACTTCTACAGAGATTGTGTGAACTTTAATGTGGAATTATTCACAGGACTTTTACTTCTACAGAGATTGTGTGAATTGTCTGATATTGGTAGATTATAATGATAGCAGTTTCAGTGGCCTTTCATATGCTTGAAATGTCTTGAAATGGGTAGTTTTGTCATTATTGGTTCATATACTTTGTTTTACTGCTTACTGGAAAAATATTCAGAACTACACATTCATAATCCACTCTAAGTGGTGTTCTGTTAAACAAGGAAGATAATTTAAGACAATCAGGAAGGTGACTCAAAGAACACATGCATTTATACATGGACCTAAAAATGTGTGCAGAGGCCCATGGTTTCAAAACAGCCCAAAGGTGCACTTATTCCTCCACTGGACAGATGCATTTTCTATGAATGTGAGCTTCATTGGCACAGAAGTTTACTGTTGTTCATGCCAAATCTGTTTTCGTTGTGAGACTCTATTCTTTTGTTTAGTAAATGGTTATTAGTATCTATAGACTATAAATATTAAATAAAAGTTTTAAATTAACTCCAACTACATATAATAATTATAGAATTAAAGAAGAAAGTAGTATGTACACTGAGAGGATTGAATACTGTTTATGGTAACTGGGGGGAGAGAGAGAGAGAGAGAGAGAGAGAGAGAGCTAGAGAGAAGGAAAAGTAATGAAACACTGGAATGGGTGGAGGTGAGGAGCCTGATCCATTACCCTGTCTAGGGCCCTATTTGACTATTATCCGGCTCTGGATAGCCCATCATATCCAGTCTAGGTAAATTGATTCACTGTATCCCACACACTTAATATTCAAGTGCCTAGACCTCAATGATAGAGAGCTCATTCTGAGGAGAGCCAGCGATTTAAACGATAGCATAAAAATAGCAGAGCACCATGTGCATACAGTTGCTGCTCTCTTTCCAAAACGTAAGGCCTTAGCACTGTACTTGAAATGGGCCAGAGAGATGGGATTCGACATAGCACTATGCTAAACTGGAGTGCTTCAAATTTTCTGTTGCCCAATGATGCTGAGGGCTTCTTGAAGAACTCAGTCTTCTTAAAGGAATTCCTTTGTAGATGCAACCAAAACTATGCCATTTGCAACAAAGACAAGAAGAAAAGAACATCAGAATAATGGAGCAATGATTAACTCCACATAAAATAGGAAAGGCAGTGGAAATACCTATACTCAAACCCAGTAATCACAGTGGAGCCTAGCAAAAACTATTTATGAAGTTGAATTTAGTGTACTACAGGAATCAAACACTGGGGCTTGCAGTGATTGAAACAGATACCATGGATTTTGGGGGCATGGACATTACATTGAAGGAAATACAAGATTTGGAAGCAAGCTGGATGGGGGCATTCGGTCAAGTAGCAATGCCCCGATCCCTGACCCTTTAAGTATACCACATTAAACTATGGTAATTATTGCAGTATTCTGTTCCAGATGGACAAGTCATATGAGGATTAGTATTTTTGTCTTTTTTCACATAAATATGTGATAGCAACTTAGATGCTTACTTCCCTCAGCAGATTAGTGATACAGGATCATGGTGACTTACTTCCCAATTGCTGTATCTTACTTACCTCTATTAGTTACTGTAGTTGTTAAGGTATAATATTGTTAGGATGGTTAGGAGTACACTCCTAGCCAATGCCTAATTCACAGGTTAGAGGATGGAAGATCTAGGTAGCAAGCGAAAGAATAGTTGTACTTTCCCATACCCTATAATATTTAAATATAGAGAATATTCAGTCCACTAATACAACCCTTATCCTCTACCTTGCTATCACATGGAACATTAAGAGGATATCGTTGTATATTAAATTGAAAGCTGTATTATACTGGATCAACAAACTCAAGTCTCATATAGTCTTTTTGCAAGAGGCTAAGATGAAAAAAAAAAACAGTGAGGAGCAAATGCATAAGTTAAGGCCCGGTAAAGTTTATTATAGCAATGCATCCTCGGCAAAGTGTGGGGGGGGGGGGGGGGTCGTCATCTTACTTCATAAGTCATGACATTGTGTAGTAGAACAATGTTTCAGGGACAAGCAAGGCAGATGGATAATTTTAAAAATACAGTGGTATAAGCAGTTCTTTTGTCTGATTAATTTACATAGCCCCAAAAATGACAACAACCTGCCAAAGACAGATTTCAGTGGTGTGATGTGATGAGTGTTATATGACAAAGACAAGATAATATTGGAGGGGAATTTAATTTGGCATTTGATGTGTGGCTGATAGGATACCAGCTAGGCTGAACAGAACTCCCAAATCACAGAACTGTTATATTACATATGTCTAGAATGGATTTTGATTGACAGCTAGAGGCTTATCCAACTTGGACACCAAATAAAATGTTTACTACAGTTATCAAACTAGAGTGCCCAGTTGACTGGACATGGTGTTGGTCCCCAGTGATACTCCATAAAAATTGATCAAGCCTATATTGCATCTTCAGCATTATCTGTCCAAAATCCAGTTTGTCTGTCATATAATTTAGACTTGCGTGTAAAACACACCTTTTTTGGAGGGCTGATAGCTCCTGGCTTACAAATACAAAAAGGAAAAATGTAGACATTTAGTTTATTTATTAAGAAATATTGGGAAAAGGCTAGAGCAGGAACAAAACTTGGAAAGGGTTTACAGACAAAGCTAAGAAAACAATACTGTAGTGCACCAGAACTGAATTGTGCCTAAGAAAAAATGCTCTGCAATTTAATCATTTCATGCTAAATGTGAGTGAGAGTAACTATGCTGCAGGATCAGAGGTATAAAATCATCAAAAACTTCTAAAGGAAATGTCAAGGTAGAACCAAGGATATGCACATATATTTACAAAAGCATTCAGGAAAGATCACAACAGTTATACAGGAAATTAAATCTTTCAGGAAGAGTTTCACCACCAGTCTGATGAGGTAGAAGATATTCACCATAAAGTACTTACCCACTACCTTAAACCCCTTAACCTTAAAAAATCTTAACTGAAACATTTCTGAAGCTAGCAACCCCTATACATCAAGAAGAAATTCTGCAACAGATTAATCAATGGCCCCATGCAAAGCACCAGACTTACATGGATTTGCCTCTTGGCATTTATTAATCTTTTAATAAATAGTTAACCCACGGTTTCTGTTATTTCAGTGAACACAGTTAACCGAATGGTTCTATGATATATCTTTAGAGACAAAAATATTATTGTAGCCACAGTGTGCCCTACTGGAGGAGAACAGAAATGTACATGCAGTATTGTAACTGTTTAAATGTATATGTTAACAGAGGAAACCAGAGGGTTAACCTTACTCCAGCAAACTTTCGAAAAATATTTGAAATTAAATCACTTTATGGGCTACACCATAAAAGCTACACAATGAAGAGGCTATCTCTCAAGTTTTCAATGCAGTTAGAGACGCAAAGTCTGTACAAGTAAGTATTGTCTGTGGAGTGAACTAATTGCTACTTTGGAACCATGAATGAATGTAATTGTTTCATGACTTCCAGCATCTGCCAAATATCTGAGCAAAAGCCATTTTCTGTATATTTTTACAGGTAGATGCTAAATGCTGCCAGCATCCAGCAGTGGGGGGTTTGCCTGGGAACTGAAGTCAGGTGACCAGAAATTATGTCCTTCTGCAAGCTATCCCAGTAATAATATTTTAGATATTATTTTGAGTAGTGTCTGAGTGAGAGCATCCTGTATTCTGTTTTGGACCTGACAGCAAGAACCATTCATCACATCTGCCTTGCTCTATAGTAAGTAAGTAAGTTTCTAGGGCACAGTATAATTCTCTTAGTTACAGTCAGAAATATAGTCAAGTGTAGTTTAGATAGTTTTCTTTATTTGTCTGAGTCTCTCCTGCAATGCTGTTTTAATATTTCCTATGATTCTGAACTCTGATGTCACTGTAAATATATATTTAGTATTGACTTGTTCTTTTATTTATTATTACATATATTTCAATATTTCAATGTGGCTGATCTGTGTAGAGATATTTAAGTTCCATACATCAAGCATTTGCTCATGAATTTGAGCTTTTTTTTTCCTGGGCTTAATGAAGATGCTTTGATTAGTTCAGTTCTCAAGCTAAAGTTTTTAAGTGGCTAATTGATTCCATTTAGTTTGGTGCCATTCACTGGTGCCTTTCAGCAAATGACTGTTTTATTTTTGGTATTTAAAGAACTTTTTTGTCTGTGTTAAAGTCAGTTCTGATGAAATCATTGTAAAAAAATAGGATGAAAGTGCTCAACTCTTTGGTTTGAATAAAGTATTTCTTCTACCAGTCTCTGCAAGTCTCCACATCTTTTTACCACAGCAAGATTGTTATTTTTGGGGTTTGTTCAGTCTACCTGTGGTTTTCCTGGTTTGTGTTTTGTTATGTCTTCCAGTTCTGGAGATGGAGTAAGTGATGGGTTCCTTCACAATACTGAGTGCAGGGAACAAATAGGACACTTGACTATTTTGGTAAAACAAACGACTCAGTACATGGGCTTTGAAAAAGATGGGACTTTTGAAGCAGCTGCAAGTGGTGGCAGGAGTGTGAGCAGTCTTGGCCTTCCATTAACTCAGGTTACATTACATTCTCAACCTTTGTTTGAACCTCATCTGGTTACA
This sequence comes from Protopterus annectens, assembly GCF_019279795.1. NCBI lineage: Eukaryota > Metazoa > Chordata > Ceratodontiformes > Protopteridae > Protopterus > Protopterus annectens. Next base: position 1,565,008,338 of record NC_056744.1, read on the forward strand.
GCTGATGTTAACTCAGCCTCCAGTAATAATGGAAGTAATCTGGCTAACTTGGACTTTCAGGCTTGGAAAACTAACCAGTTTGATTTTGATTCTCTATTGTCAGTTATTTCTTCTCCTTCTGACAAAAATGGGATAAAATGCTGCTACGTTTTAAAAAACTACAGTTAGACAGTAGTTACTTACAAAAGAACTTTGAAGCTAATGTTATACCTAAAGGTTTATGCTTTTGGAAGATTCCCAATGGTGTAACTCCAGGCATTGACTATTATAAAGACTTAGTAGCAGTTTTTGGCAGAGCTCGTTCTGAGTTGCTCAAAGTTATTATTAAACGTAACAACAGTACCCCCATATCACCTGAGGCCCAGACAAAACTACTAGGTATTACTATTGACAACAAGCTCAAATTTGATGTACACATTAATCTGGCCATTAAAAGTACTAACAAAAAGCTAGGCAGTCTCTACAAGCATAAACCATACCTGACCCATAATGCTAGAACTACTATTGCACATACACACCTTCTCTCAGCTCTACTGTATGCCTCACCAATCGTGATTAACTTATCCAAAACAGGAATCAATAAAATGACCAAGATAACTAAATTTGCCAACAACAGCTCCTACTGAACACATCACTGCCAAAATCTAAAGCAAGTGGGTTGGCTTGAACTACCAAACTTACTTATTTATAGTCAGCTGGTTATGACTCACAAGCTACTCTATCAACAATCTATAGCCCCTTCAATGGTTAACATTGTACAGCAATATTCCTGTCCCAGGCAACTCCGCTCAACTGACAAGTTACAGTTAGCAGTTACTAGATCTCACAACCATGCTGTTGACTCCCTTTACTCTTCTTATGTGGCCAAAATCTAGAACTCCCTTCCTTCATCCATAACCCTAGTAACCTCCCTACCTACATTTAAGAAAGCTATCAACAATTACCTCAGCAACAAATGTCTATGCCCCTGTTCTATACCAGACTAATACCAGACCCACTCCGATACTGTTGTAACTCTTGGCTTAAACCAGTGACTTATCTGTTACCTACATATAAATATATACCACAATAGTGGAATGATGGTATACCTGTATCTGTGTGAGTATGTACAATGTAATAATTTTTATTGACTATTGTAACTGTCTGAAGCTTATACCTATACGTGTTAACAACTAGATACCCTAATAGATCTAGTTGAAATATGTACCCATGTTTTGTCTGTATGTTGTCTATAATTGTCTCTTTGGAGCATTTCTCCCCTGGCCTCCACTGAAAATGGACATATATCCAGTTAGACTATCCCGGTTAAGAAATGTAAAATAAATAAAATAAAATAAAATAAAATAAATAAATAATACAGTGGAGCAGCTCTCTGATGATCTTGATTCTTTGAGCCACTCTTTTACAAGTGATTTATTATTTGAACCTTATTCTAGTAATTACAATAACATTTTCAACCAGCTCAACCATTCATGTCAACAAAATTATCAAAGAAAACTTTCCAAGTTCAAAAGAGACTTAGAATGCTACCAAAGAGGGGATGCTAATCTAAGACCAACAAGAATGCTACCAAAGAGGGGATGCTAATCTAAGACCACTAGTTGGTAATGATGTCCACCTTTCCACACTGCACCAGAGTATTACTGGGGTACAGATGGATGTTATGGCTACCCCCCAAGTGAATAAATCAAACCCTTTAGTATTAAAACATTCTAAAAGGGTTCGGACCAGACAACAGCAAGAGGACATCCAGTAGGGCAGTGACTACTATAAAGAGAGAGGGGCCAGAGCTAAACAAGGTTACCAAAGCAAGAACAATTTCAGGAAATAACTGACGTTAGAGATGTTGACAGTGTTAATATTATTAATAATTCCTTAGGTGATTTCATTGTCTATACTTTTTCCAGTAGGAACATCAATATTGGTCATGCAAATATTCTATCCAAAGGCCTATCCTTTGTTCCTACTAGAAGGGCTGATGTTAAAACATTAATTGATGTCAGATTGTTCACACGAGAGTTGAATCTGGCTCTCTGGTTCTCGGTGAATAACTTTAACCCTGTGTGTGAGCTTAGAAGAAACAGTTGTTTTGATCCACCTTTGAACAATGTCATACATTCATATGAAAAAAACTGTAGAAACATAAATAAGAAATTTGTTGAAAAAACCTTGTAACAACAATTTTCACAATCTTTGTAGAGAAGAAAAAGCTGCTTTTAAGGAAATTGCTGCTGATTCTGACTTAAGAATAATGAAACCTGACAAAGGGGGAAGGGTGCTGATAATGGAAAAAGAAAATATGGAAGAAATACGTTAACATTACTCAGTGGTGATGGCTATGTGCTGGTTAGTAAAAATGAGATTGTAACTGCCTATAGAAAATTTGATGCTATAGTTTATGATATGCTCATGCAGGGGCAGCTGAATGAAAAAGAATTTAATTTCATACAAAATGATACACCAGCAGTGGCTATTATTTTTGGCTTGCCGAAAATGCACAAGTCTGTTAATATGCCCCCCTTCAGGCCATTTATTGACTGTAGCAGATATAACACCTACTTCATTGCCAAGTTTATTGATAGCATGTTGAAAGCAAGTGTGGACAGTATTCCACAAATATACAGGGATTCCTGGGATTTTTTGGCTAAAATAAACTAAGTTTCTTCCCAATGGAATCTTTTTAACTATTGATGTTACAAACTTATTTTCTGTAATTCCACAAGATGAAGGCTTAGTATGGTTTAATGGGGTCTACCTGACAACGCTGAAAGCTGACAACACCGACGATGAGAACACCGACACCAGAAGATCGGAAACTGAGATGATCGACGGATGAAAACCCCGACGCTGAGAACACCGACATGTGAAAAGGCTGTGTAAGTATGCGGTAGTGACGGACGTTAGGGTTAGGGTGCGAGTAAGGTAAGTGTGCGATATTGACGCACTCTAGGGATAGGGGTGGGTTAAGTGAGTTAGGGTTAAGGCGCGGGTTAGGTGAGTGTGTGATAGTAACAATCTTTAGGGTTAGGGGCGGGTTAAGTGAGTTAGGGTTAGGGCGCGGGTTAGGTGATTGTGCAATAGTGACAGTCTTTAGGGTTAGGGGCGGGTTAAGTGAGTTAGGGTTAGGGCGCAGGTTAGGTGAGTGTGAGATAGTGACAGTCTTTAGGATTAGGGGCAGGTTAAGTGAGTTAGGGTTAGGGAGCAGGTTAGGTGAGTGTGCGATAGTGACGGACCTTAGGGTTAGGGTTTGGGTTAAGGTTATAGATAGTTGTGTATGTAAGGTTTAGTGTGGGTTTGTAAGGATTTTGGTGTGCTTGTGTTGTGTGTGTGGACAGGGGATTTGTGTTGTTTGTTGATTGTCGGGATTGTGGTGTGTCGGGCATGTGAGGTTTCGTGTTTGTGAACTTTCGGTTATGTGGTGTCGGTGATTTCGTTGTCGGTGTTGTAGTGCGTCGGTGTTGTCAGGTAGACCCAGTTTAATGATATACTATGCCATATAGGAATATTTGTAACAACAAGATTAACCTGCTCTCCAGTTTGCTGGAGTTCGTTCTTAAAAATAATTTTATAATGTCTGACAATGTTTACTACAAACAAAGCATGGGTGTTGCGATGGGTGCTGCCTGTGCCTCGAGCTTTGCAAATGTAGTTATGTCATACAGGGAGAAAGAATTTTTGTTTGCCAGTCAAGTCTGTAACAGCTGGAGTTTCTATTACCATTACCTGGATGAAGTTAACAGACTTTTTAGATTATATTAGCAATACTTGTGAATTCTTAAAGTTCACTTGGCACTTTGATTCTGATAAGATCAACTATTTAGATGTACAATTGATTAAAAATGTAGTCAGTGAACAATATGAATCCAATGTGTTTAGAAAAAGTACTTTTAAATATGTATATGCATTTTCAAAGTTGGCACCCCTGTCAAGGGGCAAATGGTTAATCATACAAGGATGATTTCAGACAATCTCAGGTTTATATCAGAAATTTACATTTTAACTAACATGTTTTTACAACATGGTTACCCCCCTTGACTTTATAGAGGGGTTAAAACCAAAGGTATGTGTTAAAAGACACAATGTTTTTTATAAACCTATATTATCTCATTCTGTCTCTGTAGAGTTAGTACAAAATGATGGTATGACGACTGGAATTGGAAAGGGGAAATTTAGTAGAACTTTACTTATGCAGTTGATGGTAGTTGTGACTTTTGCTCTTCATGCCCACATATTAAAAAAGTAAATCAAGTTCAAGGTAACAATCATACCATATTTATTAATAGCTTTTATAATTGTTTAAGCAGGAGAGTCATATATTTATCACTGTGTGATTTCTGTCCTGCTTTTCTATGTGAGGGTGACAGGAACAGTTTACATTTGGAATTCATGAGCATCTGCTTGATGTATGGAACTAAAAAGAAAGCTACAAATGCATTACATAGGCACATTAATACCAATTCAGATCATTGTTTTAAATTTTAGTTGTAGATCAGGTTTTAAAGGATGACAGATGTTTTTTCACTGAAGCACATTTGTTCAAAACAGAGTTAGAATGGCAACTTAAATTACATGCAATATTTCCTGAGCCTAATGAGGCTGTTTCAATTAGTCCAGTTCTCAAGCTAAAGTTTTTAAATGGCTAATTGATTCCATTTAGTATGGCGCCATTCACCGGTGCTTTTTCAGATGACTGTTTTATTTTTTGGTATTTAAAGATTTTTTTTGTCTGTGTTAAAGTTAGTTTTAATGAAGTCCTTAGTGCTCAACTGTTTGGTTTGAATAAAGTATTTCTTCTACCAGTCTCTGCAGGTTTCCACATTGTTTTACTGCAGCAGGATTGTTATATCTTGGGTTTGTTCGGTCTTCCTGTGGTTTTCCCGGTTTGTGTTTTGTTATGTGTGTATAGTAAGTATAGTTTATCTTAGCTACACTTATAACCTGCCACTGCATACCGTCAATGAACATTACCCAGTGCTCCATTTATCTGAAGTAAATAGGAAGCTGCACAGGGGAAGACTGGAGCACTTAAGAGAGGGCTTAAAGAGATTGATTCATAATGTCTTGGTTTTAGTAATAGCAGCAGGGATTCATTTAAAACATGTATACCTGTCATGCAGCGTTGCCACTTCTGTCATTACTGCCATAACTCACAGGCAGCATGGCTGGTCAATGTTATTAGTGACCTGTCATACAGCGTTGCCACGTCTGTCATTACTGACATAACTCACAGGCAGCATGGCTGGTCAATGTTATTAGTGAGTTTGTGCTTGGCGTTTTCTTGTGCAGGTAGGCAGGTGGATCAGGATGTTAAAGGTGTATCTTCACATTGTGAGGATGACCGTGGGTTCAAACCCCCCCCCCACAGTTGTGTTATTATGAAGAATATTTAAGGTTTATTTTTGTCTCTAATTAAACTGCAGCATTACATGAGGTAAATATGTCATATCATCACTATTAGTTGAATGAACATGTTTCAATATAAAAAAAAGCTCTTTCCATTAATTATCACCTGTGAGTGAAATGTGTATGCCTGAGCAGCGTGCATTCTTTGTATATGTACATTGTTCTCAGACATCAATCCTGCATCTCTGAATCCAGGAACTTGGTGTGCCTAAATAGGTCACCATGTCAATCCTCTGTTAGATTGTTCAGTACCTGATAATAGCTGTTGATTCAGGCCCCCCCCCCCCAATTATATATGCTAACATTCTTGTTAAATTCAGGATTTATTATTTCCTCCTATCCCACCTACACCCTGCTCATTCTTTATTTGCTCATCCTCTGCACTGCCTTTTGTTTACTTCCTCTTGTTCATCTCTTTCTTATAGTTCCATTTCCAACATTTAATCTGGTCAAAACTAGATAAACATACCACACAAATCCCAACATAGGACTTTTAAATCCGTTATCTTTTTGTCAACCCACTGTACAAGACAATGTACAAACAACACCATGGATGCCAATGTACACTCAAGAAGGAGTTGTACTGTTCAGTGTGGCTACAATTATACCCAGTCACTGCCTACTAAGTATATTGTCCTCAGCTGCTATCTGGTGCACAAACGAGCTAACCATCATTTTACAGCAGTCTGCATATACAACATAGGATAAAGTTGATGCTTTTAGTGCACCTGCTTTAGTATCTAACTGTAAATACAGTACTTTTAGAGTTTTAGTGGAGAGGGTTGAGGGTTCCGATCCCCTCAGTGTGGTATGCTTCCATTCTGTAAATGTACAAGTGCTTTACTGGCAACTTCAGTGCAACTACTTCCATGGCAAAGCTTGTAAATGTGTTGATTTGTAGAATGCAAATAAAGAGGTTTGAAGGTTCAAATGTCCACAGGATTGAATGTTTTTCTTTTATGCTTATGTTCTGCAGATGTGTAACAATTAACTGCTATGTGCTTCACTGACACCTTCAGTGTGACTGTTTCCATAGCTCAGCTTAAACATGCATTGATTTATAGATAACAAATAAAGGTAACCGATGCTTAAAATACACCCAACATTGGATGCTTTTTCTGACTTTTATGCTTAATTTCTATAAATGTGTAACAATCCCCTGCTGTGTGCTTCAGTGACATTTAGTATAACTGCATTCATGGCTCAGCTTGCAAATGTAGTGATTTGCAGAGGGAAAATGAAGAGGGCTAAAGGTTATAGGGTGTTTGTTTCCCAAACATTTGCATTATAGTATGTATACAGTTATCATGATCTGCTCATGTTATAAATGTTTTTGTAGACAAATCTTGTTATCTTTTTATACCCCACATATCCTGTCTGTTTTCTACCTTCAATTACTTGAGAGTGGTATCTCTGTGTATGTCTCATAGGTTTATAGATGTTTACTAGGGTCTATTTCTAAATTTTAAACTTTCAAAATATAGACTTTCTTATGGTTGAGACCATAAGATTGAAGTTTTGAAACTCTGAAAAAAAAAACAATAAAAACAAATCTTGTTTTGCTTTTGCAGATGGGCAAGCCCCCCTTCACCCCTACCCCCCAGCTAATTAAATATACCAACTCCGAGATCGCACTACAGCGAGGAAAACAGTAAATATACCATTCTGCACTGTACAGTAATCTTTGTCTAAATGGTTCAAGGTTTCAAAACTTCAATCTTATGGTCTCAACCATAAGAAAGTAAACATTTTGAAAGTCTGAAATTTAGAATTAGACCCATTTACTAGGCTAATGACCACAAGGGCCTTTTTAAGCCTAGCCATGCATCCCAAATCTCTGACAAGTTCTGGTACTCTTGATAAGTGTATGCAGGGGCTTGAGAAACAAAACATTTACAAGCAGGGCTTGGGAGATTAACAGTTTACATGCTGCCTGTGTTCATTAGAGACATAGGTGCCAGACCAGGGATGCATTTCCTGTTACCCATTCAATTGTCCAAGTTACACTTGAATTGGGTTAGGAAAGAACTCTGCTTCACATGTTAGGGGAGTCTGTTCCAAAGACATGGTAGTCTCAGGGATACATACCTGTCTGTCCAGCAGGTCCTATTTATATCACAGGCAAGGTTTAAATCTTTAGAACAGGTAATACTGCTGCTGTTTGTTTTGCAGATATGCAGGAGGTCCATCAGAGTGGGGTCTGACAATGCCCTGTATGCCAGGCATAGATGCACATCAACAGCCTGTTGGAGTCAGAATACAGGGATAAGGCCCTCAGGCAGTCTGCAGAGGATAGGTTATTTACATCTTGCATTTTAGTGAGGAACCTTTGGGGACATTCCAGTTGTTTGATATGCCTGGTCAGGTACATACTCCCCTCTCCATTGTCTTCTGCACTGCTGACTGTGTCACTTCACTTTGCACTCTTGTCTACATTTTTGTGGCCCTACAACATCCTCTGCCCTCCTTTTTTGGGCATACATCCCTTGCTATATTCCACAACAATCTTCTGTGCATGTCTTACAAAAATAGATCAATATACAGACATTACCAACTATGCACACAGTTTCACACTACCCTCAGTGCCTGTGCTCTCTAAATATTTTCACTGTAGCCAAACATCCTGCACAATATTCCCATGGGCCCCTATTACAGCTGTCTAGAGTTGCTGTTTATTGAGCATATTTGTCTAGTTGCATGCATTGTAATGAGGCTTGGGGCTCATTGTGCAGACGTGGTAAACTGTTGACTTGACTGTGATCTCAAAAGCATGTTTCATAATCCCTGGATCAGTATTTTAATCGAAGATCAATACGCAGACATTACCAGTTATGCACACAGTCTCACACTGCCTTATGTGCCTTTGCTCTCTGGATATTTACTACAGCTGCCCATTCGTACTCCTGCACAATTTCCCATGGGCCCCCTACTACAGCTGTGTAGACTTGTTGGTTATCGCGCATTACTTGCCTAGCCGCATGCATTGTAATGAGGCTTGGTGCTCATTGCACAGACATAGTAAACAGTGTTCACTTCACCGTTACCACAAAACTGATGTTTCTGAATCCCTGGATCAGTATTTTAATTGAAGGCAACAGAGCGAGTCCCGAAGTCTTTCACCAGTCAAGCAAATCTTTTAATTCTTTAAGGACACAATACAAAAAATCACTTAAGATCACAGTGAGGCAGTACAATTCTAGTCCAATGTAAGGTAAGATTCAATTACACCTAAATACTCAGTACATCTACAAGATGCCTGTGGTAATTTTAAAGCATGCATAACAACAAAAGCAGAAGTTTAATCATCACTTATTCACTATTGTGACTGGAACAATTTAAAAATGCTGTTACCACTTTTTGCCACAAGATGGCAGCAAATGCTCTGTTTATCTTTTGAATAAAATGGTCTACAGCAAACTATACAGTTACTCCTTGCCCTGGTACACTTCTTTGAAGTTAAGCACTGGCTACTGTCTTTTAATTTGCTATAGAAGTGATGGAGTTTGGTCTAGATTTCTCATAATGCCATTGTTTTAGAATAAGGTCTGTAGCTGAACTGTGTCAGCCTTCCTCAGTACACTCTGACCCCTTTCTAAAGCTTTTCAGTAAGTCATTATGCAATTATTTATGATGTTTATTTCCTGTGAACTTTCAGGTGTTTCCAGTTAATGTTCAGAAGTTTTTCTAGATCTGCTGACACTTGCCCAACTACTTTCCCACCTTTCTTACCACATCTTCCTTTTACCATCTTGTTCACAGAAGTTTTACACCATTTTCAGGCAAGGTCGTGTATTACTGTAATGTAAGTTCACATAAAGTGGTCATTAATGTTGTTTGCATTTTGTCTAGTGTTACCCGCTCCTCCCTCCAAAGCCTCTCTCATCTTCATGTCTTTCTATCATTTTATTTCCAAGTTATTTTGCAATATACAGTCCCCTCTAAAGTGCACAAAATTTAGCTTGAGAGAAGACAAAATGGGTTTTTTCTTTTTTTGTTTTGTTACATTTTACTCAGTGAAGTACAAGCAACCACACCAGTTGCAGCAATTTTTTTCATTGGCTTATAGTGACATAGCGTGGTTGATAGTTTAAATCAGACTTTTTCAAAGCAGAAATACTACAGCCACACACTATGAACATGTAGTCAGTCTTCAGGCATATGCAAAATGAAGCAACACACACACACACACACACACACACACACACACACACACACACACACACACACACACACACAGCATACACTAGCACACCCATAGGAACATAGGAACATGTTAGGTAAGTGAGCACGAGGACCATAAGATGCCTAAACAGGTATACCTTTAAGTAGACACACTTAGAAGTCTGTACATCCGTTTTCAAACTCTCATTCGTGAACACCTTCTAAACATACCTCCTCTCACCTGTCCAGATTTTTGAAGAATGTCCAGATCTTTGCCTCGTATTTTTGATCTTTTCCTAATAAAATGTGTGGTTTCCTGGTAAATCATGGAGGATTAAAGTCATTAAATATTGTCAAACATTTGAGTTTCAGACTTCATATCCTTCAGAACATGTATAATAATACAAAACCTGTTATTCTAGGAACTTTCTAAGTTTGTAAGAGCACTATTTAAAATATGTCCTTATTTTTGGGCTTCTGTACCTCATTGTTTTTGGATTTGTCCAGGCTTCTTGCTGTAAGAAGTTGAGAGCAATGTCCTGTTTGGATACAGGGCTTCATTATTCTTTCAGGATGACTTGGCTAGGCTTTGCCAGGGATAATTTGCACTTATCCCCTCTAGGCTTTCAGATATTGGCAAAGACCTTTTCAACCCCTTTGTGCCTTTTTTTAGGCAACGCCAAACTGATAAACCTACTGACTTAACTGAACCTGTGAAGGAATATTTGAAGGTGGTACTGCTCAGTGCTAGAAGCTCCACTCCCTGCAAGCCTTCCTGTGCCTGGAGAGTGTAGACATCTGTGCAGTAACAGACAACTTTAGACCAGCTACTGCACAGGAGGGAACTAAAGGTGGAGGAGTGTCAGTCTATATTAAGACCAAACTCACATCCAGACCAGTAAAAGTGTATGACCCACTGGAATTCATACATGTGCAACTCACCATAAACATGGTGTCATACCCTGTCCTTGTAAGATATAGGTCCCCCTCCATGTCCCAGGATACCCGTACTACCTATCTCAGTGTACTAGAGTCCCTCACTCTTCAACCCAATATGATATTCATGGGGGATCTCAACTACCCCTTTATTGAATGGGAATCCTACACCACTACTAATGCACAAGCCCGGTGATTCCTAACCTTTGTTAAAACCAACATTCTGGAATAGTTGGTCCATTCTCCCACCAAGGGTACAAACATCCTTGACGTTGTACTCGTGAGCATGGGGGGCCCATGTTCCTCACCCAGTGTAATATCTTTGCTCATCAGATCTGACCATTTTAGTATTACTTGAAATAAAAATTAAATCTGGGGAATCTACTAAACCCAAAAACTTTTATGAACTATTCCAAGGCTAACCTCTCTCTACTAAGCAACACCCTGGCTAAATTCCAAGCACCCCCAAATCCAGTAAACAACATAGAATACACTGAGCTTTTCACAAAATCCCTGTACAGTCATATTAATAGCTGTATAGACTGAGCTGTGCCCACTCATATTATGAATAAGACATGGTGGGAGGATGGCATAATGGTTAAGGTGTTTACCTGGCAAACACAAGGTGCAGAGTTTGATTCTCATGTGGGATAATTGGCTAGGCTTAAAATGGCCCACAAGGGGTAATTAGCCTAGTACTAACCTATGAAACACAAAAGACAAGCCACCTTGGTGAAATCATACCATCAATCAGTTATACAACAAAAGAAAAAAAATGTTTGTCAAACATAGGAGGAACAAAGCCATACATACTAAAAAACCCTTGACCCATTTAAACAGGCAGCTAAGGCTATGCCCCTAACCTCAGAGGAAATATACAACAATGTGCAGAACTTATTAAAAATGGCATCACCCACACTGAAACGGAGACCACTACCAACCTTTTCGCTGACAGGTTCAGCTCAAATTTCACCCCCCACTCCCCCGATAGTCCAAAGGGAATACCACATAACACAATCCTCCCAACTATTACTAGAGAACAGGTCATTAATGCACTTTCCAAGGCAAAAAACACTACATCAATAGGCCCCGATAACATGCCAGAATATTTAATAAATAGCATAAAGTATGACCTCTCTGGTCCACTTGGATCACTTTTCAACTGGGGCCCTCAGTCAGGTTTTGTGCCCAAGGAATGGAAAATGGATACAGTCATTCCCCTTTGCAAATGAGGTCCAGCCACTGATCTGGGTAACTAAAGACCCGTAAGTCTTACCAGCCTCATATGCAAGGCCATGGAAAGAATCATCATGGACATGATAAACGAGGACATAGGTAACCTGCAAACATTGGACCTATCACAGTTAGGCTTTGTTAAAGAAAAGTAATGCCTATTAAAGCTGGTGGATTTTTTTTGAGTGGATCACCAAAGCATTGGATGAAGGTAAGAGTCTGCACACAGCTTACCTCGACATGGTCAAGGCTTTTGATACAATACCCCAATCAGGCACTATAGACACGCTCACTAATATAATTTCAAGGATAGCCAACTGGCCACTGATAGGATCCAGGAGGTCAAAACATGTGACACCTCCATCAAGAGGCCAGTCACTAGCAGAGTCCCCCAGGGCTCAATATTGAGCCAGTTCTTTTTTGGCATCTGTTTCTTTGAAATGGAAGCAGATACTGAAGTTTTATGGCTGACTAAGTTTGCAGATGATTTCCAGCTGGGGTTTTTTAGCAACTCCCCTGCAGGCACTAGCAGTCTTCAAGAAGGTGTATCTCTGACTAATAAATGGTGCCAAAGCTGTGGTGTTAAACTCAATTCTAAGAAATGCATAATTGTACCTTTTGGGAAATCAACCATCGCAGCTAATTACCATGATGATAATGTACTCCTAAGAATCGAATCAGTGGCCAGGGAACTGGGTACATACATAGACAATAGCCTTACCTTTGACCACACAGTGGTGAGGAAATCCTTTTATGTTGCACAACCTATAAGTAAGGGTATGGCATCTGGGTCCAAATATGTCATTATTGCACTATACTCTGCCCTTATCAGACCAGTCATAGAGTACAGTGCTCCCTTTGGTATGTACCTGACCAGGCATATGCAGCAACTAGAGCAAGTTCAAAGGTTCTTTACAAAAAGAATACAAGGTGTAACAAACCTGCCATATGGAGAGTTGCTTAAAGCCCTTTCCCTGTACTCAGTCTCCTACAGATTGCTGAGGAGTGATCTGTACCTGGCTTACAAGGCATCCACAGTACCCATACTCATGAATATTCTACATATTCTTAAGTCAAAGAGTATGAGAAATATAAGGTCTAAGACCTGAATTTTGTCTGTGATATAAACAGAACAGGCTGGTGGGACAGATATGTGCCCCAGAGACTGCCCCTCCTATGGAACAGGCTTCCCATCTATGTGAAGCTGAGTTAATCTTGTACCCAGTTTAAATACCACCTAGAAAAATGGAATAAGAAATGTACACTGGGCCTGGCACCCATGTCCTTATGGAGAGAGGTAGCTTAGAAATGCCCTCAATATCCTGTTCGAATGCAGGACATCAT
>NC_056744.1:1565026414-1565043914 GCF_019279795.1 Protopterus annectens
GATTAACCAGAGCTAAGATGTTAAGTTCCTAGATAACCTGAGACCCCCCCCCCATTAGCTAAACTTTTAACATCCATTTCCCTAGTTTTGAGTATGAGGATATTTTAACAGTTTGGGTAACAAGATCGTAACATGTTCATTAGGTTCATAAATATGCGGGATAACATTAACTTGGGCTAGTAGTAGCATGACACCTGCAAATATATAAAATAAAAATTAAGATTTGACACTCTGTAGACCTAGTAGTGACCCCTATCCCCCTATTTAGTCCATTTTATAAAGAAACTTACAGGCAAACTCAGCCACTGCTCCAAAGGCAAATTTATATATCTATGTGTTTGTTTTTTCATTCATTTATTCATTTACTTGTTTATTTATCATGTAGCTGGGCTGCCCCCTTCTCAGTTATAACCCAGCCAACAGGCACAATCACATACTTAAAATACATGTTCTACATGTCACATGGTGGTGCTGCAGAATAAGGAACGTATACAGCAATACATGAAGATATATATAAATAAATCATTAGCGGTTCAAAAGTAAAATTTAACACGTTTACAAAATTTTGGTAGGAATGAAGGAAAAACAAGACAGAAGAGCAAAAGATGGCGGTGTGGAACATTACTCCTGTAACACCAACATTGACAGGAAGTGCTCAAGAAGCCTGACATTGGATTTTCTGACTTGAAGGGATATTTTAGAGCTACACATTTAAGGTTGTTATACAAAAGACAAGCACAAAGCTAAAGTTCAAAGAGGAAAGAGATGATAATGGAGCAGGGAGCAAATTCAAGAAATAAAGGGAGAGTGGGATTTTGGATCCAGATCCTTAAGGAGAATAACAACAGTCAAATAAAATATTATATTCATAAAGTAGCAGAAAGTATTCTAGGAACTAGGCAAACACTGGAATGGAAAAAGGAGATTCTGCCGATAGGGATGACTGCAATTAGGGCTACAGAGAATAGGCAAGAGATGGCTGGAATTTTTTGGAGGAAACTGGCAAATGAACCTAGGTACAGGGATCAATAACTAGACAGGGAAGGGTAACAGAATGGGAAGAGGCCAATAAGTGTTTCCTTGGAACTATTTGTTTTATACTCCAAAATGAAGAGCACAGTGCTGGGAATCACACCAATAATCCCAAAAAAGCTGGAAAGTTTTTTGTTATTAATAAAAAGTTGAGCACTTTCGTTTAACATAAGAACTTCATCAGAAATGGGATACAAGTTCTGAATTGCCTAGACATAGTAAGTCCGTGTTAAGTTTAATTCTGGTGGCTACCAAAAAAAGCATTTACTAGAAAATGGAAATCAAACTCTAATTCAGCTGTAAAGTAATGAATATTATAACAGAGATAAAAGAGCTGGAAATGAGATCTTTAGAAAAGGGTAGGAACAAATTACAGAAAAAAATGGAAAATGTGGGAACACTACATGCATAAAATGTTTTAGAGGAGGAATGAGGTTTAAGACATGGCAGAAACTGACTAATTTATGTAATGTTGAATTGATTATATTGTCCAAAAGAAGGTATATGGTGTATAATCTTTGTAACTGTGAACAAGTTAATATGGTTTGTTTCTTTTATATTTATGTAAGTTTGCCTATGTCACAAGTGATAATTCAATAAAGGTGTTTAAAAAAAGAAACCTAACTTAGAATTCCACATAGTTTTCTTCATTCCTAAAATGATATGCTGCAGCTAGCTAATGTAAAGCTTTAAATTCTACTCTTATCTGATTTAAAACTCTAAGAAAACTGTCAGAGGGAAAGGAAGTTGGGTCCCTGATGCAGCTGAATGCCTTTACCTGACTTACTAATTTAGCAGATTTTGGCCATACTTGAAATATTCCTTCTTTTACAACTAGATTGTGGGGTATACCCCAAACAATCAAAGAGTCCAATGATACGGCATGTTCTTTCAGAGAGTGAGAAGGTTCATATGAGTAATCATGGAGTTACAGCGCTTTCAGTTTTGATTGCTTCCTTTTGACTTCCTATCTCTCTAGAAGTGTCGGGAGCCTAGATAAGATTTTTGGAATCATATACCAAAAATCCAGAGTTCCCCCTCCCCCCACAAATGCACATACCAAGCACAAGAAATGCAGCCTTAAGCAAAACAAAAACAAAAAAAAAAAAAACAAAAAACAAAAATAAATCACCCAGATAGTATGTAAAAAATTAACAAAATATGTAGCCATAAAATGTATAACAATTTCATTGCATAAAACTAATTATTTTTCTAAATTGCATATTCTTGGGCTATATGAGGTGACATGTGCCTGACATACAAGGCCATGTCCAACCCGGAATTAATGGACATGCTCCACCTCAAAAAATCCAAATCCAACAAAACCACTAGAGCAAGCGACTTAAACCTTAGCACAGATATAAATAGGACGTGCTGGAGGGATAGATTTATCACTCAGAGACTCCCTATGCTGTGGAATAAAATCCCGGTCCATGTGAGGCAGAGCACCTCGCTGGTTCAAGAGAAATCTTGACCTGTGGATGGGAGATCGTAGGTTTACCCCGGGAATCATCTCTGTGTCACTGCTGGACAGAGGCACAACAAACTAATGGGTACAGTATTTTTTCATATAAGGGGTGGTGTAAGCCACAACACTTTGGGCTAGGCTTATAAATGCCTTAGGGCAGATAGCCTAGTATAAACCTATGAACCTATGAACCTATATGTGGAAGTATTCACCAAGTATCTCTTGCTGATAGCTTATTTTCAGAGCCTTTTAGTGCTGGATTTCTTCAGGTTATGACTGAACTCCAAATATGGAATTTCCATCAACATGGAGAAATGGCCTGAATGCAGGGTTAGCTGTTGGGTCAGTACAGGCTGACTAAAAAGTTTCTGCAGGGAGATCTCCATTCTACACTCCAGTCATTCCATATCCCTAGAAAGTTTTGTCTAACTGACTCACTTATTCCTTTCAAGTCTGCTTCTGCAACATCTCTTACACTTAGAACTCCTTGTGTTATTTTCAAAGAGCCTTGAGTTGTGTTTCAAGAGATACTGGATCTACAAGATGACTTAGTTTAATTTCTTCTTGAACGTGGTCGCCATGGTTCATTTTAATCACTTTTTTCAATCGCTAATCTTTTACAAAAGGCCCAAAATGCAGGCAAATAACAGTTCCATGCTCTTTTTATTTATTTAGCTTGTTAATTTATTCTTGGTTACCCTCTTCTCTACTGATATATGTTTCTCTGGCTTTGTCTTTCTGCTGATATAGCAATCATACTGCTATTTGCAGCGCACCTTATTGCTTCTCTTCTTGAGAAGATGAAAGCTGACGGGAGGGTTGAAAGTCCATCATTTTGTAGTTGAGTGGACTTTTTTTCTTTATGTTAACTTTTTCTCCCACAAAGTGTAAGTATTGATGCAATGCAGTTTATACTCTTGGGAATAGATGTTTTGTAAACAGCTGCTTCCTTCAAAGTAATTGTATTTTTTTTGCTACACTAGTATCCAGAGGTGTGCAACTTTCTAGGCATCAACATTTGTGCAATCTGATCACTCATCTGTAACTGTTTCTCAGGGCTTCACAACAAATCTGAAGGATGTTCATAAACAGTTTGCTGTGAAAGAGCTCACCATTATCATCAACAAAACCAAAGCCACGTTATTCAGAGCCACTACTAACGATACAGTGGTTTCAACCACTAAATTTAGGCAGCCCCTTAACATTTAGTACCATGACCTGTTTTAAAATCATCTCTATCCTGCAAATATTACATTCAAAAAACACAGCTGAAAGTCTTTTGCTACTGGAACAATCACATCATAATGAGGAAAGCAAGATCAGTTGTTGGTAAGAATGGGTTCCTTATTGTCTTGGAAAATGTGCTATGAGTTACAAATGCAGCTTCAGTAACAATGGAAAGACTGACGCATCTGAATCTCTGATCATAAACAAGATGTTATACATTCAAGACAAGGATGTCAAGAAATACACCTTGACAGTTAAGCTTGAGAGGTAAATATAGACATCCACATCGAAAACAGATAACTTCCTGAACTATGATGGGAACGACACAATTCTAATTCCTTGTGGTGCATTGAAAATTAGCGGTTCCCATGCACTACAAAACTTAGAAAAAAAATAAAATCATTGTAGTAGCAGGAAGTGTTCTACAGCTTAAAATGTTGAAATACAATAACCGCTGCTATAAACGTAGTGGTCACCCAAGAAGAGCATCAGGAACCTGGTAAACACTTTGTTTAGACTGTAAAACTGAAGTCCGAACAAATGAAGTCTGAACAATGTGTTTAAATTAGTTTAATGGCTTTCTGCTGCTCTTCTTCTATGGCCACTGAGCACTACTAAGCATGAGCCAATGCTTAATAGCACTGAAGGGGTGTATAACAATTGTTAAGCACCATTCTGTTACCAGAAAGGTATTTAAATGCCTGTCTTTTCACTGATTTCAGAATATAAATGCATCATTGCATGCACAACAAAATATGTTGATTCATATTAACCTCACTTAAGCTAGAACATCATTGTTCCACTATGAACAGAGTAAACTGGCTCCCCCATCTGAACGTGTACCTCTTGTCCTTTGCACTTTAATCATCAGTCTGTTGCACCAGAGGTACCGTTCATACCTTTCATGTTTATTTAATATGCAGCAGTAGGCCATAACCAACAATTTAGTTATCTAGAGTTACAGCAAGACCCTCTTGAGATCGAGAAGGGTAATGTGGATTATCCTGTGCTGCTTTTTTGGCCTGCCCTTTTTTTTGTTTGTTTTGTTTTTATTTCCTGGGATTGTGAGGTAACCAGAGTATTTAAAAAAAAACTATGAAAACAAGGAAATAACATGTATATTTAGTAAGAGTGTGAGTAGAAATGGAGCACCCTGCATGGGGGCTAAGCATGACTTAATCCTAGAATTGGTTATATTAAGTAAAGATGTGTAGAGATGTTGCATCTTTGCATGAAGAATGTGAGATGCTTTCCCTGGAGTTGAATGTATCAAGTAAGGGTGTATAGGGATCAAAGCCCCCTCTACAGGGGATGTTAAGGCTTTTCTCTGGTGTTCATTATATAAGTAAGAGACTGTAGGGGGCAGTTATTTGCATAGCAGTTGTGTGAGGCTTTATCATGTAGTTGGTTACTTTAAGTAACCATATATTGGTGTGAATGACTTGAGGCGTACCTGTCTGAACTATAAGAAGAGAGACATGATAGAGCTAGCTGAATATGTGTCCCTGGCAGGTATGTCCCTAGCCTTAAGCAGCACCCTACCATCACCCAGAATGATGGCTCAATACAAACAGAAAATGATTGACTTTAACAATTGGCTTAGTTTTTGGTGTCATTCCAAGGGGATCCAGTACCTAACAGCCTGGGAGGACATGACTGACAGACCACAATGCTTTGCCAGAGATGGCCTTCATCTGTCTTCCCTGGGCTTCAGGCTTCTGTCAAAGGGCTCTTGCCACCCCCATAGTGCCTTTTTTAGGCAAAGTCATGAGCACAAAATTATCAACATGAAAAATTCTTCTAAACGAACTTTAAAGGTCATGCTGCTAAACACTAGCAGCCTTAGCATTAAACTGCACTCATTGCAAGCATTCCTTGCCTTGGAGGACACTGACATTTGTACAGTCACTGAAACATGGTTCAGAGCAGTGGAAATCACCCCAGCCTTACCAGTTTATTCATCCTACTATACTTTTAGACCAGAAATGGAGGGCTACAAAGTCAAAGGAGGTGAAGTTTCAATATTTATTAAAAACATACACATCTCCAGGCTAGTCAAATGGTATAATACACAGGAGACACTCCAAGTGCAGTTAACTGCTGGCAAAACACCTATTCAGTTAATAGCTAGCTACAGACCCCCAACCATGACTCAGGATGCCCACTCCACCTATCTGGACTTATGTAAATACATCAAGATTCAACCCTCTACCCTGATCCTAGGAAACTTTAACTACTCAACCATAGAGTGGAAAACCTATTCTAGCCCAAACATGAACACCCAGAGATTCCATGACTTCATCAGTGCCAATACATTGGATCAGCTGGTTGACACCCCTATGAGAGGTGAACATATCTTGGACCTGGTACTTACCAACATGAGTAGCCACTGTAACACCCCTACAGTGTCATCCTCCTTGGTAAGATCTGACCATAAAGTGATCACTTTCAAAGTCACCATCTCCCCTGACCCCCCCCCCCCAACTTGTCCGGGTCAAACAAAAAAACTTTTCCAAAGCTGACTACAATCTCCTGACAGCAGGTATAAACAGCTTCACAGCCACCATTCATTCAGTTGGAACTAGCACTAATGTCCAAACCTACACCAAAAAACTATATGAGCACCTACATAGCTGTATGGACTCAGCAATACCTGACAGGACCAAATCATCTGCCTCAAGGAAGAGTAAACCTGTCTGGTGGACAACAGCAATAAACAAACTCTATAATAAAAGGAAAAAATTGCTATCCAGGACAAAGAAGGAGCCGGTGCCAAGTTGGAAGCAATCTCTCCTTTGTCTGAACAAGCAAATAAGGTCACTGGTGAAATCCTCTAAGGCTAACTTTGAGGCCAAATTGCCACATCTACTAAGGACAATCACAAGGGCTTCTTCACATATGTTTGCAATCTGAGATGTAACACCCAAATCTGTTCTGAACTGGTGGTCAATAACACCACACACACAAACATGATAGATATAACTAACCTGCTGGCAGACAGCTTCAGTGAACACTTCACCCCCATCACCCCATCAGTAAACCAGGATATCACCAGCACTTGCCCCCCTCCCCTCATCACCAGGGAGCAGGTGTTTAATGCCCTCTCAAAGGCAAAAAATACAGTCTCCATGGGACCCAACAACATCCCTGGGTGATACTACATGAACTTAGTCATGATCTTTCAGCTCCATTAGGCACCCTATTCAACCAAAGCCTGTGCACTGGCTTCGTCCCGGCCAAATGGAGGACAGCCACTGTCATCCCTCTATAAAAAAGGTGGCGCATCCACTGACCCAGGCAATTATAGGTCTATCAGCCTAACTAGCCTGATCTGCAAGACCATGGAGCGCATTAGTGTAGACATTATAAATAAGGACATTGGCAACCTCCAAACACTTGACCCCATACAGTTTATTTTTGTTAAAGAGAGATCATGCCTGTTAAACTTGGGTTGACTTATTTGAAACAGTCACCAAAGCCACTATTCCCCACTCGGCCATAAAAAATAAACTCTCCCAGCTAGGCATCAACCCATATGTTACCAGATAGGGAGCTAACTGGCTCACTGATAGAACCCACCCAGTCAAAATAGGGGAAGCCACCTCCAGTAATAGACCCATAACGAGCAGTGTACCCCAAGGATTGGTTTTGGGGCCCCTACTATTTGGGATATACTTTTCTGAAGTGCAAACCAAAACCAGTGGTCTGTGGCTGACCAAGTTTGCAGATGACTGCAAGCTGGGTGCTCTGTTAAATTCCCCTAGTGATGAGAAAATCCTCCAGGAGGGCCTTGCCCAAACTAATGACTGGTACCAGAAGCATGGCCTCAAACTGAATGCCAAGAAATGCATCATTATCCCCTTTGTGGAAAATGGTGTCCCCACTAATTATCACATTAATAATAATGTACTAAGCGTTCAATCAGTCGTGAGGTACTTGGGCACCCAGGTTGATAGCAATCTGACTTTTGACCACCATGTTGCCTCCGTTGTATGGAAGGCTTTTTACATGGCCCACCACATAAGTAAGGGTATTTCATCTAGGAACAAGGAGGTCATAACATCCCTGTACTTCTCCCTTATCAGACTCATTACTGAATACAATTCCCCCTTCAGCATATACCTTGCCAAGCATATGGAGCAGCTGGAGACACCACAGAGGTTCCTGACCAGGAAAATCTAGGGTCTCAAACACCTATCCTATACAGATAGGTTAAAAGGCCTGTCCCTCTACCTAGTCTCATACAGACTGCTCATAGGTGACCTGTTTATGGCATAAAAGGCCATCTAAGACCCAGCCCTGATGGAATTGCATATCCGTAAGTCAAACTGTACTCATGCAACCTGCATGCAAAGCCTCAACCTGGTCTCTGACATTAATAGAATGTATTGGAAGGATAGATTTGTGTCCCAATGACTCCCCCATCTATGGAATAGACTGCCTCTCCATCTAAAGCAGAGTACCTCTCTAGCCCTCTTTAAGAGGAACCTGGACGACTGGATGGGAAACAGAAAATGCACCCTTGGAATTCCACCTGTGTCCCAGTTGAACAGAGGAAACACGTGCTGACTTTGTCGGAACATTTACAAAATTCTTGGCTAGGCTTATAAGGGCCTCTAGGCCAATAACCTAGTATCATCCTATGAACCTATTCTATATGGGGTTGTGTGACACTTTGGGTTACATTCATAATGCCGAATGGCTGAAATGCTGAGCAGCATTATGCTGTACAAAAAGAGGCTGAAACTGAAAATGTAAATGAGATTGTAGTACAACATAGGCTAGTGTTTTTCCCCTACCCCACTGTAGTGTGACCCCAGAGTTGGTATGTATAATTAGCAGAGTGGCTATGGAGGGTACAGAGGAGCTTGCCCTCCCCACACATATTATGTGTGCCAAACTTTTTGGCATTGTGAGTTTCAACCTTTTGTGGCCGATGTAAGTTCAACATTATGAATGCAGTCAAATATATTGCCCTCCAATGAAAAATGGATGTTTTCTTTTTTTCGCACTTGGAATGTGGTTTCAGACCGGTTTGTACTGAGTTGTCCAAAAAGAAAAATAGATTTCTCTTGGGGGGTATCAGTTAATCATTTTTCTGGGGACAGCGCTCTGTCTTTTACAATATATTTTACTAAAAGGCATATATGAATTTAGGGTAATATTAGTTGTGATGATGGTAACAATAATACACCAAGGGTAGGGATATTTTTTTTATTATGTAGTAAGAATATAGATAGTCAAAAATACCTACACAGTGTACCAGACATATGTTTTAATCACACCATATCTTGAGTCCACTGTTTGGGTATATAGATAGATAGCTAGATAGACAGCTATATCTATGTATGTGTGTGTCTGTGTGTGTGTATTATAGCAATCACTTAGTTTAAGTGGACAGATTATTGATGGGTAGGAAAAGTGTTATTACCTGTGAAATTTACAGTTAATTGATTAGTGCTTTAGTCAATCCTACTTTGATCAACTGTAGCACTGCAGCACAGATTACCATGCTGCCAAAGCTGTGTGATCATGGTATGAGCAGAGCTCTCATTTTATGGGTGGGGGGAATGCAATCAATTTGCTGTGACCTTCTGCTGCTTGACAGCATGCATCTGATAAAGCGCCAGTGCCATTTTAGTAGCTACTTATATTACCTAGATGTGTACCTTTACAATTGTGGGAGTTTTGATACTGTGAAGATGTGATGTGGAGGCTGTTTTATTTATAGGGATCAATTAAGGAAGTGTTGATGCATTGTGCTGTGACAATGACGAAAGAGCTTGTAATTTTATAATTTTATTTATGTATATGTGTGTGTGTGTGTGTATATATATATATATATATATGGTTCTACCTGACTTCGTCGACAGCGCAGAAGACCGACAGCGGAATTCGGAGCTCCAGAAGATCGAAAACGAAGAAGACCGACGCGAATCGCGAGTGGCAGAACATCGACAATGCAGAAGACCGACACGACGGATGACAACACCAACGCCGAGGATGCCGACATGGGGAAAGGCTGTGTGAGTATGCGGTAGTGACGGACGTTAGGGTGCGAGGCAGGTAAGTGTGGAGATTGACGGTCTGTGGGGATAGGGGTGGGTTAAGTGAGTTAGGGTTAGGGAGCGATAGGGGTGGGTTAAGTGAGTTAGGGTTAGGGAGCGATAGGGGTGGGTTAAGTGAGTTAGGGTTAGGGAGCGATAGGGGTGGGTTAAGTGAGTTAGGGTTAGGGAGCGATAGGGCCGGCTTAAGTGAGTTAGGGTTAGGAGCGGGTAGGTAAGTGTGCGATAGTGACGGACCTTAGGGTTAGGGTAAGGTTTAGTGTGGGCTTGTAAGGATTTTGGTGTGCTTGTGTTGTGTGTGTGGTTTGTGGAATGGGGATGTGTTTTGTTTTAATTGTTATTGTGGTGTGTGCAGTGTATGGGGTTTCGTGTTTGTGTACCGTCGGTTATTTCGTTGTCGGTTATGTGTGGTTTCGTGTTTATGGACTGTCGAATATGTGGTGTCGGTGATGTGGTTGTCGGTGTTGTGTGGTTTCGACTATGTCAGGTAGAACCATATATGGATATATATATATATATATATATATATATATATATGTGTGTGTGTGTGTGTGTGTGTGTGTGTGTGTGTGTGTGTGTGTGTGTGTGTGTGTGTGTGCGTGTAAACATAAGCATTGGACCAAAAAGATGGAGTTGATATACACTGCTATTTACATTGGAAATCCCACTTTTAATGCTTTACCAGCTGAAACATCGGCAACACAACAGTAGTCTACATAAAGAATATTTTAAATAGTGTTAGGGCACTAAGAGAATTTCTACAAAAGTAATTAACCAGTGATAACTTGTGAGTTGGATCACAAGAATACTAATTTCCCATTATTAAATTTACAATGGTGTAGTAGTTTCATGTTTTACTTTTCACATCATTTTATATGTATGAACACACCATTTTAAGGAGGGCAGCAAACTGAAGTAAGGACCACATTGTGGTGGTAAATGTACCATTTCACATATGCAGTGCAATACTGTTCTGTTTGTGGTGGAGAAACCAAATGTGTTCTAATTTCATTTTGTTGCTAAGGAAGGGCCTTCTCTGTCCCCAGATGACATCACTGTTTCCACTGCATCTACCTAAAGTAGCTGAGTCTGGATTACAGAAGCTTGTTAATAAAAGTTCTTAGAGCATAAACCTGAGTGCACAGTATATTAGAAGACATACTTGACCTCATTACCATAGGAAATATTGCAACAACAAGGACCCAACAATGGAAATGCACCCTCCTCAGCCTTAATAGGCAAATAAGACAACTTGTCAAATCCTCCAAGAGCTCCTTTGAGAGAAACCTAGCAAGTACTGCCAAGGATAACCATAAGGCCTTTTACAGCTATGTACGTAACCTAAAGGGTAGGACCCAAGCATGTGCAGAACTGGTGGTCAACTGTATCAGACACACTGACCCCACAGAGATAGCGAACCTGCTCGCAGATAGGTTTGGACAACAAACCCTCCCCCAAACTTTCCCCCCATGTTACATATCTGAAGAACATGTCCTCAAAACCCAAAGAACATGGGCTCTATGTGACCAGATGACATCCCAGGCTGTCTTCTAAAGAGGCTAAAACCTGAACTAGCATCACCACTAAGTATCTTTTTCAGTCATAGCCTAACCACAGCTTTGTTCCTGTGGAATGGAGAACAGCTACAGTTATTACCCTCCACAAAGGTGGCCTAGCAACAGACCTGGGGAATTACAGACCCATAAGCCTGACCTGTCTCTTCTGTAAGGCCATGGAACATATTATTATGGACCTCATAAATAAAGATATAGGTGACCTCCAAACCCTGGATCCTACCCAATCTGGCTTTGTGAAGGGTAGATCTTGCCTGTTAAATCTGTTGGATTTCTTTGAAAGTGTGACCAGGGCCATCAATGAGGGAAAATCTGTCCACACAGCATACCTCCACTTGGCAAAGGCTTTTGACACAATCCCACATTCATATATTGCCAATAAACTTAGCAAACTTAATGTAAACCCCTTCTTTGTAAGATGGGTTGCCAAATGGATCACAAACCAGACACACACTATCAAAGTGGGTAACTCTACATCAACTAGCAGACCTGTTACCAGCAGGGTGCCACAGGGTTCAGTGCTGGGCCCCCTACTGTTTGGTATATACTTCTCAGAAGTTCAGGTAAAAACTAAATGGTTGTGGCTGACCAAGTTTGCAGATGACTGGAAACTAAGTGTAATCATTGAATCCCCAAATGATGTCAGTATACTCCAGGTGGGTCTCACACAGACCAATTACTGGGTGTATTATTCATGGTCTCAAATTGAATGCAAAGAAATCCATAATCATTCCCTTCAGCACAGACAATGTCTCTTCACACTATCAAATCAACAACAGTACCTTAAGTATCCATGAAGTGGTAAGGACCTGGGATCACAGGTTGACCGTGACCTTAACTTCGACCATCACATGTCTGCCATTGTAAGAAAATCTTTCCATGTAGCTCACTTGATTAGTAAAGGCATTGCCTCAGAAGCAAAAGAAGTTATAACCCCCCTATACTTGGCACTTATCCGGCCCATAATTAAGTATAACTCCCCATTTGTAAGTATCATACTAAGCATCTGCAGCAATTGGAGAGACCTTAGAGGTTTTTAACAAAGAAGATGAAAGGTCTCCAGCATGTGCATTACATGGACACATGGACTGACTGAAGTCCCTGTCACTATACTCTATATCATATAGACGTCTTAGGGGAGACATGCCTGACCTACAAGGCAACCCAAGACCCAAACCTAATGAATTTACTGCATATCTATAAATCAAATGGGTGTAGGGCTATGCATTCCAGGGACTTACATATGGCCTGCAACTTAAATAGGACATGCTGGAGGGACAGATTTATCTCCCAGTGACTGCCACATCTTTGGAACAGGCTACCAATTCATGTGAAACAACGCACTTCTATGATACTGTTCAAGAGGAATCTGGACGAGTGGACGGGGCACCGTAAAGTCTTACTGGGAATAGTGCCCACAACCCTCCTGGACATGGGCAGTCATTACTAAATGCAATCTTGGGTACTGACTAGTACTCTACAGTATTACAGTAGGTTGAAATGGCTAGGCTTAAAATGACCTCCGGGTCAATAGCCTAGTAATCTCCTATGATCCTATGATAGATGCACAGGAGAGAGAGATAGGGGGTTTGAGCTGAATTTATTGGCCAGTAGATTAGCTATATCTTCAGCCTTCTGAGATTACAAACAGAAAGGTCTTGTGATTGTCTTTGGCTTGGGTAGCTATTTTCCAAACTTAGATAATTGGATCATAGGCAGTTACTAGGCTAACAGCCCTAGAGGCTTTTTCAGCCTAGCCATTCATGCACTAGTTTGCTTTGGTGGATTTTATTTATTAAGTTAGTCACTTGTTTATTTCAGTGATCAGGGGGGTCTGTCATTCTGGGAATCAGTCCTCTTTTGTTTAGTCAAAATTGTCTTCCTTTTATTGCAAATCATGTTTGTATTGTTTCTGGTGTTTGCCTTGTGCTTGTTGCTACAAGGTACATCTGCATCTATGCAGCTGTTTACATGCTGGTATAGTGTGTTGGCGTACATTTCCACATCCTCAGTGGAGTTTACTAGGTTTGGTGGGTGTTTGAAGCTTGCCAATGTATCATTTAAGAATAGGTAGTTTGTCTTAGAGAGATTTCTAAACGTTTCTTGGGTGGAAGGGGCCTCTGGTTTCAATTTTATTTAGAAGGAAATGGCTTTATCGTCAGACCTAAGAAGAGATGAAGATACACAAAGGATGGTAGACTATGCTCTCATGTTAATAAGTACAGGATCCAAGACATTGTTTGCCCTAATGGGTACTTTGACTAATTGTTCCAGGGCATTTGCATTGACAAAGTCCTAGAATCTCTGTGCTTACACTCTAGTAGTAGTCTAGAGTTCCCAGTCTATAGCTGTGTAGTTTAAATCACCTAGGAAAACTGTATTGGGTTTAATGGTGAGTGATTCCAATTTTTGTAGAGGGGTGCTGTGGCTTTCTTGGGTATCTACTTTTCAAGAACCTTTGTCCAGACTTCTAATTTCTTCAAGCTGAGTTGTATGCTTACCGCTGGAAAATGTATTTTACAAGTTATATGACATTCCACAGGATTCATGAAGCTCAGCGCAAGGACGGTGTTAGCCTTGTGCCGAGCGTGCGGCTTAGAGATGGCGAAGCAGCACTATATGCATATATATGAAGGCACGCTGCTGCACCGTCCACGTGCACAGGAAATGTGCGCGAGTACAGAGGGCGTGTTTAAGCACTGCATGGAGGCGTGAACATGTCAGCTACAGTCGCGCAACCAAAAATGCTGAGTAGTACAGCCTGCCTCTAATAGTAATCACTCCTGTCAGTGTCCATGGATACTGAAATGTATGCAAAGCATACAAGAGAGTTCCGCAAACACCAAAATAAAATCACAGGAGTAAACACACAAGCACGTAGCTGAATGTTGAGCCCCCGTACCTCGAATAATGACATTTAAAACCCGTGTCCGTATTTCATTGTAGTGTTGATTTTAAGTGGAAGTGAAACACAGCATGTTTGCATGCCACTGCCCTTTGCTAAGCCTAGCCCAGCAATGGTCAGAGCATTCGCTCAATATCTGCCCATTCACGGTCAGAGTCGACCTTGTCTGGACGGCCCAAAGATGAATGGGTATTACCCAGGTCAACCTATCATGTCATGAAAGATAAGTATTTGTGTGTACCTATGTGCGTGGAGTACATCATGTGGAAGACCAAATATGCTAGGGTTGTCCACACAACCATACTGGTACCAGAGATATGTAGAGTACGCAGTGTGTATTGCTGTCTATGCCATGGGCCAGCAACCAGAGAAGGGATGGATGGTGTGTTTGTGGAATTTAGGGAGGGTGACGGGTAATGTAATAATTCGCCAAGGGAAGACTGGGTCAGATGTACAATAGGTGAACTGGAGGTGTACGAGGGAGCAGTGGGTGAATCAAAAAGGAAACCAAAGAACATACATTCACATTCCCAATACACCCTGACAGGCCATATTGCAGAACACAATCCCACAAACATATGAACATTAAAATGTGTTATACACATGTACAGAAACGGTACTGGCTCACACCCACATAATGGTCTGGCCTGAACTGAGCTGTATAACGATATAATACCATTGAAATGTGAACTGGGGTGACATATCACAGTAAGAATGCAGAAGGTGTTTGCATGATGGGAAATGGCGGTTAAACATGGCAAAATGGGAAACCGCTGCTGAAAAGTGTTGTACCCACCCTTTGTCCAATGGCCCTTGTTCTGCCCAGCAACACAATAAACCGCCTCGGCCAGGCTCAACACCAGGACCCTACACACCACAACCAATGTGATTTACCACTAATCCAAGGCAGTTATACCTAACTCTGATGTTATCACAAACATAGCAGACAGCACAGTCATTCAACAGTATGATCAAAGTAATTAATCATGTAGATGTATATGCATGCGTACGTACATATATATCTACAGAACGAACATGGGCACAAAAAAGCATTCATAACAAATGCAAAGGAAAACAGCAGCAGAACACCCGTATTATCTAGTGCTGACATATCAAGCTGGCTAGAGGTGGGCAAACGCCCTACGTCTCTAACCACAGGTAGGATGCTAACAGTGGGACTAACTTTGTCCACATGCTAAGTCTGACTTTCAAACGGGTACAGGTTAGTCCCAGTCCCCAGTCAAATGAGCCTAAAACCAGATGATCATATGAACACCCTGACCATCATATAAATGTATGTGCCAGGACTATGGGCTTGGAAAGTCTGAATATACTTGGAGTGAGTCAACATGTGGGATGGGTCCAGAGCAGAAGAATGGCGCATGTGTAGTGGTGCGGTTTTCCCAACAGGAGAATGGATGCCTGCTGTGTTAGTGAAGTGCTGAGGCATGTGTTTGGGTAACTATGAACCATGAGTATACATATAAATGAAGCAGCACACCAATAGTGTAGTGGTTAGAGCATCCGCCTAATGAACAGGCATTCACGGTTCAAGTTCGACTATAGCACATATCATTTTCCATGTGGAATGAATGTCGTTCTGCTGTAAAACCGACATAATAACATGTAAAAGAGAACTTGAGTATCGCATGGGACTTTTAACCAGATCCTTTCAATCAAAGTGGTACTGTCATAATGAATAAGGCACAAGCAAGCACAAATAAGTGGCAGTAAACATATATAACAAACAGTAAGCATATGTGAGTGCGCATGCGCAGGTGTAATCAGCGCCCAGCATAGGAAATGGTTATAAGTATGTACAGATGTAATAAATAAATATATATATATATATATATATATATATATATATATATATGCACACACACACACACACACACACACACACACACACACACACACACACACACACACACACACATATATATATATATAAAGAATGAACGTCGTAACAATAAAGCATAGACAAGGGATGCGAAGGGAATCAACAGCAACTATGGTATTATATAGTGCTGTCAGAGTATGTCATAACAAGCTGGCCAGGAGTGAGCAGAGCACTGCTACTCACACCACAGGCAGGGTTTTACCACTGGGAGTAACATTGTTGATCTGCTAAGTCTACTTTACAAACAATTAGATGGTAGTCCCCTGTGGGACTACCAAAAATTGGCAGCATATTTGGATTTCTGTGCATTACACAAGCAAGGGCAGGTATGTTCAAGGACTAAATGGTGGGACAGCATGATAATACATGTGTTGGGACAACATAGGTGTAGGGCCCCTTACCCTGGGGGGATGGCAATGTGTGGTGGTGCGTCATGGCTGTGAAAGCAACTTGATAATGGATGGATTGCATGTATGTCCAACTCAGGTTGGGTCAAGGAACCATGGGTATGTGATTATGGATCCAGGCGTCTCATGGTTGGATGGCCTGGTTCTAATTGGACTGCCTCGAGGAGGCCAGTGAGATAGTTATATGTATGCATGCATACACACATGCATACATCTATATGTGGAAGTACTTTCCCTGTAACATACCCATTCCATTTGCAGGCATAAACACATGAATGTGCCCTTACAGACCTCAACAGTAGATAGAATAATAGGTAATGCATAAGAGGAAAGGGATGAAATTGCTAAACGCAGAAGTGTGTACAATGTCCGAAGTCATTGCTTTGCTGAATAAATCAAATTTGAGGACTGTCTCACACAGAGAATTATCCCTGTGATCTGCCTGAAATGGCAACGCCAATTAATAAACTGGTCTATTTGTAAATGAATCACACCGAACACGTACATAATTAGTTCTCATGTGTAACGTGTACGTTACCATATAGTCAGACTAATTAATTCATTGTAGTGTCATGTTAACGGGAGTAAGTATGTAAGGAAGTAAGAGTCTAATCTTGACATAAAGACAAGTGTGTCCCATGTGGGATAACACATATATTGCGAATAGTGTCCTATTGGTCACTCATGTCACCAATGTTTGTGGACTAAATGTTAGGGTTTCCTGAGGATACATATAGTGAGTCACCGAGGGATGGGTCTACAGGGGTAGGGAGTGGCCAGTGTGTACCGGTGTGGATACACCACGAATCCAACTGGGGAATGGATGCCTGCTGTGTTAGTGAAGTGTTGAGGCATGTGTTCGGGTAACTATTAACCATAGGTATACATCTAAATGAGGCAGCACGCCAATAGTGTAGTG